>NW_024430111.1:0-646 GCF_017639785.1 Mesocricetus auratus
CCACAGGTATGTCCTGTGGGCAACAAGTAGGCATTAGGGAGACCCACAAGTTTCAGAGATCCAATGCTCCCAGGCTCATCCCCAGCTCTGTATTAGGAAACCTGCTGCCCGCTCACATTCCTCTCTGACCCCATTCATAGAGTACAGAAGTACATCATCCAATGTTCCATTCCCAATATCAACCAAGCAGCCCAGTCTCCAACATGTGCACACATTCCCTGTGAAGGCACAGATAGAAGGAAAAACAGCAGACCAGTGGCAAAAACCAAAATATCTGTTATCATCAGAGAGAAAATTGATCAAATAAACAAAGCATCCATGTAACAAAAACAAATGAAGAAATCTGCCCATCGAACTCATACTTTTCCTAAACCCAGATGCTTAGAGTCCAGCAAGACGAAAATGAAAAATATAGGATTATGAACAGGAACTACAGTGGAAACATTGCCTAAAAAACACAAGAGGTGAGTGTGAAAATCTCAGACGTTGAATGTATGATAGGAAAAATAGACATATGGGTCAAAGAAAATGTTAATTCTGAAATTATCCTGACACAAAACATACAAACATTCCAGGACACTTTTAAAGGATTAAACATAAGAATTATTGCCTTAGAGGAAGAAGAATCCCAGCTTAAAAGCCCAGA
>NW_024430112.1:0-9374 GCF_017639785.1 Mesocricetus auratus
AGTGTATGTTACAAAGACATGTCCTTTGACCTTTCAAATCTACCTGATATATCCTTTATTACATAGGTGTCCTCTCCATCAGCATCAAGTAAATTGGCCATATCTTTTTTATTAAAAATAGGTTCTTCCCTTATATAATACAACCCAAACCGCAGTTTCCCCTTCCACTCCTCCTAGCTCTCCCTACCTCCTCTCTCTCCCAGATCCACTACCTCTGTTTCCTTCTTTGTTTGCGTGAAGAGTTGTTGGTATACACTGATGTTAGAGATTTATGAAAAGAGGGACAAAACAATATTTTCAAAATAAAAGCTCTAAAGAATTGTAATGAATATATTTAACAAATATCAATTATTATGGTGAATTTTCAAATGAAATTTCTTTATCTATCTCAGATTCTTAAGAAAGAAATTTGGAAGGAATTTTGATTTAATGGATATAGGGAATTGAGAGATTAATAACCTAATTAAGAGTACTTCTTGCTCTTGCAGAGGACTAGGTTCAGTTCCCAACACCCACATAGTGACTCACAAATATCTGTAATTCCATTTTCAAAGGATCAGATGCCATCTCCTTACCATTACATGGGCATTATGCACACACATGGTACAGAGGCATGCAAAAAGGCAGAATACTCATACACATAAAATTAAGAAAGTAAATAAATAAATGTATATTTTTTACCAAGTGGAAATTTTCAGTTTATTTATTTATTTTCTACTTGCATTTTACAAACTTTTCCTCTTTTCTTTTTCTTAATAAATTTCTATTTAAATTAAAAATAATCTTATTTTACACACCAATGCCAGTTCCCTTTCCTTCACCTCCTCCCATGTCCCCCACAACCCCTCTTACACTCCCAACGGAGGGTGAGGCCTCCCATGAGGGAGCACCAATGTCTGTCACATCATTTGGGCCAGGACCTAGGCCCTTCTCTATGTATCTAGGCTGAGAGAGTATCCCTCCACAGGGAATGGGCTCCCAAAGTCCGTTTGTGCACTAGGGATAAACACTGTTCCACTGCCAGAAACCCTGGCCTCCCAACTGACACTGACATTCAGGGGACCTGGTTCAGTCTTATGCTGGTTACCAGATGTCAGACTGAGGTCCATGTTCTCCCACTTGCTCAGGTCAACTGTTTCTGTAGGTTTCACCAACATGGTCTTGAGCCCTTGTTCATCACTTCTCCCTCTCTACAACTGGATTCCAGGAGTTTGACTCAGTGTTTAGCTGTGCATCTCTGCTTCTGCTTCCATCAGCTACTGGATGAAGGCTCTAGAATGGCATTTAAGGCAGTCATCAATCTCATTATAGGGGAAGGGCATTCAAGGTAGCCTCTCAGCTATTGCTTAGATTCTTAGTTGGGGTCATTCTTGTGAATCCCTGGACATTTCCCTAGTGCCAGATTTCTCTTTAAACCTATAATGGCTCCCTCTATTAAGGTATCTCTTTTCTTGCTCCCATTCTCTATTTTTCCCTCAACTCAATAATCTTCCCAATCCCTCATGCTCTCCTCCCCTCTCCCCTTCTCCCATCGTCTTTCACCTCCATTCCTCTCTGCCTCCATGCTCCCAATTTGCTCATGAGATCTTGTCCTTTTCCCCTTCTCCTGGGGACCATACATAAACCATATTCTGCCAGGATAAGTAACAAGTGTACATTTTAAATAAAGAAGCTGAATACATTAACTAGATACTTAGAGATGATCTTCACTCTCATGCCAAATAAATCCTTAGAATAGTTTAAGGCTCTACGAATTTAAGAATGTTTATAATTACCAATAATCAAATTTTATGTTGGTAAGTGAATATAATTTATTGGATTTCCATAAACAGTTTATATAGAAACATCATAACATCACTAAAACTAAATGTTGGATCATCTACTTGCACACAAAGTTATTCTAGAATTCCTTTAAGTCTCTTTTTCTGGTCTTAGAAGACTAACTAGAGAATGTTCATTGGAAGGATACTGTTATGTACTCTTTCAACAAGTATTATGACATTTTCTCACATATCTTCCTACATTCATTTGTAGCATTACTGGTTTGAAAAAAACAGTGAGCAATGTATTATCCATAAATCTAAAAATTAAAAAAGCTTAAAAATAAAACTGTAACTTGAAATAAATCACATATCAATAAATTAAATTACATATCAATAAAATGGGAGTTTCCTTATATATCCTTCATTGTAAACTCTTCAATATAGAGAATTTGGAACAGAAATTTAAGCATATCTTGCAAGGAAAATGATTGAAAAAAATTGTCTTATGAAGCAAAGATGAAATCTAGTTTTTGAGGTCATTGTTTTATTTACAAGATACAAAACCAACTGTTGTCTTCCAACAGTTTGACAGCTATGAAGGTGCCCCAAATAACCTGCTAATATCTCCCCATTGAAGACCCAAACAATGTGTACCCTTCTTTACAGATTTTAAGGAGAACTTGTCCCCAGGTTCCACATTTGTAGCTCCATCCTCTAGACCAGGCATAGCCTAGTTCCCATCCTCCTAGGGCTTCTTGACTTGTCTTATATTTATTATGTATTAAGTTATCTGGTTGGCCCCAAAGTCTATGATGAGATATATTGTGAATAAAAGTCTTCTATAAAGCAATTTACAGGGGCTGAGCTTGGTGTTAGATTTTGGTGTTAGATTTTGGAAGCATTTTAATTTTCCTTACGGTGATGGGTTAAGAGTTTTGATCATTTATCAGAGTTATCTTTAGAAAGTTTGTCTAGGAACTGTTTAATGGTTTAGTTTGTCTTTGTGAAGTTGTCTGATAGGTGCTAAACAGAGTAGATAATATTTTATCCATACCATTCTAGAGACTTGATTGCCTGGGAAATAAAGGAGAGTCTATTATCACTCTGGAATGCATGAGAGATACTAAACACTAAGAAAATTTGCCTCAGACCTTGCCACTTGGTGTCCGTTTCAGTTCATATGGGGAAATCTTTCATAAATCCAGTGAAGTTATCTACACACACCAACAATTATTTGAAGTAAGCACAAGGAAGCATATGAGTAAAGCTATGTGTCTCTCTCCACTTGAGTAATTTCCCTTCATTGGATTGGCAAAATAAGCATAGGAGGATGAAATGGCCATGGTTATTGAGTATGTATGAATGAAGACTTGACAATATAGTCCCTGTCTTATGCATAGCACTCTACCATTTCCAGGTAGGGATCTCTCTCAAAATTTAATGAGTCATGTATCCGTTTAATACATGACTGCTCTGTTTTTCTCAGTGGAAAGCTTGAGGTTATAGTATCTTAATTCCCATGATCCTCTTGGTTTGCCATTTTGTTCTTCCTCTTGGGGAACATACATTGATTTTATATCATCTGTCTTTGGAGGGAAGTGTGTTAGGTCTTGACGAAATTCTAAGGCTATCATTTGGCCCCACTCTCTGCCAGCCCATTTCTTCTACTGGCTCTTGCAATAGACAACTGCCACTTAAGTGGGTAGTTGGATAGCTTCTAACTGATAAACAATTTCTTATTTATGTTTTATAGGTAAGCTGTTAGTTATCAATAGTCTTGACTCTTTTCAGATGACAAAATGTGCGTGGATTACTATGAAGCACCGTGTCCTGCATGGTGTGGTCCTGATAATCTGACTGATGTGATGGAGTAGATAAAGGACAGATGACACACCTAACAGAAAAGCTGGGAGATGGTGGACCATGCCCACTCAAGTAGAATGACATCAACTATGCAACAACCCAGAATCCTCAGTGTACTCATATACGGCAGGAGAAGGCAACTCATATAAAGGAAAACATTTAATTGGGTAGATCAGAGTTTAGAGGTTTGGTCCACTATACTCATGTCAGGACATAGCTGCACGTAGGCAGACATGCTTCTGGAAAAGGAGCTGAGGGTGGAGAAGGGGCTACATCTTGATGCACAGGCAACAGGAAGTGAACTGAAAACTGGGAACAGCTTGATCATATATAAACCTCTAAGCCTGTCCCCACAGTGACACATCCTGCAACAAGGCCATTCCTACTCCAAGAAAGCCACACCTCCTAATGTGGCCATTCCCTATGAGCTCATGGGGGGCCAATTACTTTCAAACCACCACAAGCACCATAGGTCATATTTCTAAGGAAGCTTAAAAGGCAGGAAGTAGAAAGAGTCAGGAGTCTGGCCTTCCAGCTGATAGGACTGTGTTTGTTAGCACACACAGCAAGAGGAAGATTCTCTCACCCACACCAAGTTGAAGATTCTGACAGAGGAATAAGATGAATGTGACCCTTTATAGCGAAGGAGTGAAGGGCAGAAATTGTTGCAGCACCTAGCCCATGATTTCTCCTTCAGGCTTTCCATTATGTGACTAAAGTGATTTGGGCTGTCCGAAGAGACATTGTTTTTTGATTTTCTAAGAATACCATTATAAGGAACAAGAAATCTGTCTCGTTTGTCTTCTTACACACAATTTGGAATTCATAGATTCTGTTTTTTATTAATCTGAATAATGTACTTTCTCTAGTTGTGTGTATTCTTCATTTTGGATTTACATAGTAATATAAAAGATAAATATTTAGGGTTCAATCAGAGATCTAGGATAAATTTCCAAACAATGCTTCTTATTTCATAATGCCTACTCATCATATGCCATATCACGGACTCAGTGTGCACCTTACCATATCAAATGTAATCATCAAAGTTGCATGGTAAATCCTAATGATAATACGTAGATAACTTATGCTGAGAGAGCTTGAGTGTTAATCAAGTAAATTGGACAATAGCAAATATAATGATTTTAAAAACAAAAAAAGTCCTCATCTCTGCTTTACTTATGTTTTTTACTAATATCATGCAAATCAATTTTATTGATTTTTTAAAGTAACAATATCTTTCATGTTCATCTCTATATATGGCATCATTAAGGAAGATAGTAAGGTCATGTTTTATTTTCATATAAGGTAAAAGATAAATCAGTAAAAAGAAAGTTTTCAATGACATTACTTTTGAATAATAAGATGAGCAGGGGGGAAAGGATGAGGCAAAAACAGAACCATTGTTAATGGAGGTTTCTGTCCCACCAGTAATGCCCAAATGATCACTCAGAGGCTTGTATTAATTATTAGTGGTCAACCAATAACTCAGCCTTATTGCTAGCTAATTCTTACATTTAAAGTAACCCTTGTTTCTATCCATGATTTGCCACATGGCTCAAAGTTCATTACCTCATTTTCTACATGTCCTGCTTTTTTGGTGGCAAACTGGCTTCCCCTCGGACACCACCCTTCTTCTCTGCATCATTTTCAGTTTGACTCTCCTGACTAACCTTACCCTGCCTGATTATTGGTCACTCAGCCTCTTTATTAAACCAATCAGAGCATAATTTACACAGTGTACAGGAATATTCCATAGCATGTCCCCCTTTTGTCTAGTAACAACGGAAGGTTTTAACTTCAGCATAGTACAATAACATTAGAAGAAGAGTTATTAAGCAATAATTACAGTTACAGTATACCATGCCAGTAAACACTGGTTCAAGGCAGGCATACTGAAAACAATGGAGCTAAGAATACACCCATGTGTAGAGGACTCACAATCTGGAAAATGTATCACATCAGCAGATATTCACATTGAGAATTCACAGGGGACAGAAAGACTGCAAGAGTCGAAGAGCAGCCGCACAATATAAATTCACATTGAATGTGACAGCATGCACAGGCCCTGTGCAAAATCAATCCAGAACAATATCAGCAGAGAAAGGGGAGGTGGGGAGGTAGTCCCACCCCTAGCAGAGGAGCTCATGGCCATTAACAGCTTCTGAGAGAGGAAGTTTTCTCTAATAGGACGGTCCTGGGTAGGCTGGCCATATTCCAGTAGATCACACATCCAAGAAAATATGAGTTGCATAAATTAGGTTTGATAAGGAAAAAAAATATGGGGACACAGAGTTGGGTGGATAAGGAGCAGAGGGTGGCTCTGGGAAGTGTTGGATACTGACTAAAACAAAACATATTGTATGAAATTCTTAAAAATAATAATTAATATTTTGTATTCATTCCTGGTATTGTTTCAAAAAATAACAATACCAAGGGAGGAAAACACCTTTACATGCAATGGTGGTTCTCCTTGTTTTATTTTATACTCTGGGTCACTGGATACTGTCCCTAAAGACTCCTTATCCAATTCCAGTACTAATGTCTGCTGTGGTTTATATTTCTCTGTGCTTTATGTATATTCTACTTCCAGCAATTAAGATTCTCTGAATTAGTCCCTTGAACTGCTTACAGAGAGTATAGGTAAAACATTGAGTAACGAATGCTATCATTTTAATAATTTTCAAATACATAATAATTTTCTACCTTATGGATCCTTTTTGATAGTAGGCATTGTGATAAATCCATTCTTGATAAAATGGGAGAGTTAATGCAGAAACTTTTGCAATATAGAAGAAGTTAGTTCAGCAAAGGGATGAGGAAGCATTTTAAAATTCTGATTTGCCTTGACTACAGAAGTAACATTCACTGGTGTCTTCAATATTACAGCATTACCAGTGTCTGTGAAACTCTGTGTGAACTTGAGGAAGGTTAACATAGAGACAATATAGGAATTGTCGGTTTCTAACTCTTATTTGTTACTTGACTGCTCAAGCCTTAATAAAATGTTTCTTATTATATATACATATAAATTTTCTACTGGAGGAAACCAGAGGAGCCTGGGAGTCCATGGAAGCAGCTGTTCTGGCGGCAGGATCAGGTAAACAGGCCGGATTCCTGGCCTGTGTTCCAGTGCCTGCGGATCACCTGGGAACTGCACAGCGCTTCCAATACTGACTGGAGACAAGCACCCCAGACTCCAGGTCTTCTCTCCCACCAAGGAGACCAGGAAACCAGAGGAGCCAGGGAGACCAGGGGAGCAGCTGTTCTGGAGGCAGCATCAGGTAAACAGACCAGCTTCTGGGCCTGTGCTCCAGTGCCTGGGGTTTGCCCAGGAACTGCACAGAGCTTCCAATCCTGGTGGGAGCCAAGCACCCAAGACTCCAGGTCTTCTCTCCCACCAATGAGACCAGGAAACCAGAGGAGCCAGGGGAGCAGCTGTTCTGGCCACAGCATCAGGTACAAAAGGATACTGCATAGGGTCCAGGGGACCAGGTAGGAGGCTAAGCACCCCAGATTCCTGTTCTTCTTCTCCATCCCACGGGACCAGAATGAGGATAAGGAATAGAAGAACCACCAGATTATTGGACTTGCTAGCACCCACCAAAAGGAACTCTGGTCCCCAGACCAGTAAGGGGCTCTTTCTGCACCCACTAGAAGAAGAGATGGGAAAGAGACAATACAAAAACACACTAAGCAACCGAAAAACAAATATGACGCCACCAGATTCTAGAGACTCCACACCAGCAAGGCTCCAACATTCCAATGCAAACGAAGCAGAAGAGAATGACCTTAAAACCATTTTTATGAAAATGATAGAGGCCCTAAAAGAGGATATAGGAAAATCCCTCAAAGAAATGGAAGAAAAAACAAACCAAAAAAAATGCAAGAAATGGAAGAAAAATCAAACCAAAAAATGCAAGAATTGGAAGAAAAACCAAACCAAAAAAGGCAGGAAATGGAAGAAGAAATGAAGCAAAAAATACAAGAAATGGAAGAAAAAACAAAGCAAAAATGTAAGAATTGGAAGAAAAAACAAATCAAAAAAGGCAGGAAATGGAAGAAGAAACGAAGCAAAAAATACAAGAAATGGAAGAAAAAACAAAGCAAAAAATGCAAGAAATGGTATAAGAAACTAACCAAAAAAGGCAGGAAATGGAAGAAGAAACAAAGCAAAAAATGCAAGAAATGGAAGAAAGAACAAACCAAAAAAGTCATAAAAGGCAACAAATGGGCAAAAAGATAAACCGAAAATTGCAAGAAGTAATGCAAACACTGCAAGGGTTGAAAACTGAAATAGAGACAATAAAAAAAACACAATCTGAAGAAAGGCAGGAAATAGAAAAGCTGGGCAAACAGTCAGGTACTATCGATACAAGCATTACCAACAGAATAGAAGAGATGGAAGAGAGAATCTCAAGTGTTGAAGATACACTAAGAGAAATGGATTCATGAACCAAAGAAAACCTTAAGTCCAACAAATCCTTAACACAAAACATCCAGGAAATATGGGACACCATGAAAAGACCAAACCTAAGAATAATAGGTATAGAAGAAGGAGAAGAAAACCTCCTCAAAGGGGCAGAAGACATATTCAACAAAATCATAGAAGAAAACTTTCCCAACCCTAAGGAAGACATGCCAATGAAGGTAAAAGAAGCTTACAGAACACCAAATAGAGTGGACCAAAAAAAAATCCCCTCGCCACATAATAATCAAGACCACAAATATACAGAATAAAGAAAGAATATTAAGAGCAGCTAAGGAAAAAGTCAAGTAACATATAAAGGCAGACCTATCAGAATTACACCTGAATTCTCCATGGAAACTCTGAAAGCCAGAAGGTCCTGGATAGATATTCTACCAACACTAAGAGACCATGGATGCCAGCCCAGAGTACTGTACCCTGCAAAGCTCTCAATCACCATGGATGGAGAAAACAAGATATTCCATGACAAAACTAGATTCAAGCAATATGTATCCACTAACCCAGCCCTACAGAAAATTTTGGAAGGAAAACTCCAAACCAAAAAAGCTAACTACAACCAGAAAAACATAGGCATTAGAGAATCCCTCTCTACCAACAGCCAAAAGAACAAAGGGGTGAAATCTCACACATAATTCCACCAACAACAAACATTACAAATCTAAGAAGGATGAGCAATCAATGGTCATTAATATCCCTCAACATTAATGGCCTTAACTCACCCATAAAGACACAGGCTAGCAGAATGGATTCGAAGACAGAACCCTTCCTTCTGCTGCATACAAGAAACACACCTCACCCTCAAAGACAGACATTACCTGAGAGTTAAAGGTTGGGAAAAAATTTTTCGATCAAATGGACTCAAGAAACAAGCAGGGGTAGCAATCCTAATATCTAACAAACTAGACTTTAAAATAAAATCAATCAAAAGAGATGGAGGTCATTACATACTAATCACAGGTGAAACCCACCAAGATAAAGTGTCTATCCTGAACATCTATGCCCCAAATACAAAGGCATCCACATTCGTAAAAGAAACATTATTAGAAATTAAATCACATCTAAAGCCCCATACAGTTATAGAGGGAGATCTCAACACACCACTCTCACCACTAGACAGGAATAACAGACAGACTCAACAAAGATGCAAAGGGTCTAATAGAAGTAATGACCCAACTGGGATTAACAGACATCTATAGAACATTTCATCCACATAAAAAGAATATACCTTCTTCTCAGCACCACATGGAACCTTCTCAAAAATT
>NW_024430113.1:0-22877 GCF_017639785.1 Mesocricetus auratus
AAGCACTGTGTCTGCCGGGTTCCTGGTCCCCTTGGTGGAAGGGAAACTTGGAATCTGGGCTTCTTGCTTCCTGCCAGGAAGGGAAAGTCTGTGCATTTCCCAGGTGATCCCAAGACACTGGATATGCAGGTTTCCTGGTCTCGTTGGTAGTAGAGAAGAACTGGAATCTGGGCTGCTCAGCTACTGCCGGGATGGGAAGCTCTGTGCAGTTCCCAGGACTATCCCCAAGTATTGGAATGCAGGTCATGATGCAGGGCCTATTTTACATGGTCCCACCAGAACAACTGGTCCCCAGGTTTGGATCTCTTCGTTTACTGGTCTCATTGGTTGATGTGTAGACATGGTGTCTGTGTTGCTTGGCTTCCACCGAGATTAGAAGCTCTGTGTGTTTTCCAGTGGATAACAAGCACTGGATCTGCTGGTTTCCTGGTATTTTTGGTGTAAGAGAATATCTTGAATCTGGCCTGCTCATTTCATGCCAGGGTGGAAAGTTCTGTGCATTTCCCAGGGGATCACAGGCACTGGATCTGTTGGTTTCCGGGTCAAGTAGGTGGAAGAGAAGACCTGGAATCTGGGCTGTTTGGTGCGTGCTGGAATGGGAAGCTCTGTAGAGTTCACAGACTATCCCCAGGCCCTGGAATGCTGGCCCAGATGCAGGGCCTGTTTCCCCTGGTATCCCAAGACCAGATGGTCCTCTGGTCTCCTGTGTCTGCTCGTTTCCTGGACTATTTGGTGGAAAAGAACATCTGGAATCTGGGCTGCTCAGTTCCTGCCAGTATGGGAAGCTCTGTGCATTTCCCAGGGGTCACTGGCACTGGATCTGCTGGTGTACTGGTCCCTTTGGTGGAAGGGAAGACCTGGAATCTGGGCTACTTGCTTCCTGCCAGGTAGGAAGGCCCTTTGCAGTTCCAAGGCAATGCCCTGACACTGGATCTGTTGGTTTCCTGGTCTCGTTGGTGGAAGTGAAGACCTGGAATCAGGGATGATTGGCTCCTGCCTTGATGGAAAGCTCTGTGCAGTTCCCAGGCTATTCCCAGGCACTGGAATGCAGGCCTGGATGAAGTGCCTGTTTTACCTGGCCCTACCGCAGCAGCTGGTCCCCTGGTCTCCTGAATCTACTGTTTTCCTGGTCTCCTGGGTGGAAGAGAAGACCCAGAATCTGGGCTAGGCTGTTCCTACAGGGATGGGAATCTCTGTGCAGTTCCCAGGCGATCACAAGCTCTAGATCTGCTGATTTCCTGGTCTCCTTGGTGCAAGAGAAGAGCTGGATTCTGGACTGCTCCTTCTTGCCTGTAGGAGAAGCTCTGTGAATTTCCCTGGCAATACCAATGCAATGGATCTGCTGGTTTCCTGGTCCCATTGGTGGAAGACAAGACCTGGAATCTGGGCTGCTAGCCTCCTGCCAGGATTAGAAGATCTGTTCTGATCCCAGGCTATCACTAGGCACTGGATATGCTGTTTTACTGGTCTCGTTGTTGGAAGAGAAGACATGGAATCTGGGATGCTCAGCTCCTGCTGAAATGGAAAACACTGTGCAGTTGCCAGGCGATTCCCAGGCACTGGATCTGCTGGTTTCCTGGTCCTGTTACTCGAAGAGGATAACTGGAATCTTTTCTGCTCATCTCCTACCAGGATGAGAAGATCTGTGCCGTTCCTTGGTGAACACCAGGCAATGGAATGTAGGAACGGATGCAAGGCCTGGTTCTGAGGGACTAGCTGTTCCCTTGGTCTGCTGGATCTGCTGGTTTTCTAGTCTCTTTGGTGAAAGAGGAAGCTTGGAATCTGGGCTGCTTGGCTCCTGCTGGGATGGGAAGTTCTGTGCCTTTCCTAGGTGAACATGAGGCAATGGAATGCAGGAACGGATGCAGGGCCTGTTTTACCTGTTCCCCCTTGACCAGCTGCACCACGGGTCTGGATATGGTGGTTTCCTGTTCCCGTTGGAGGAACAGAATACCTGGAAACTGGGCTGATTGGCTGCCGCCATGATGGGAAGCTCTGTGCAGTTCCAAGGCGATCCCAAGGCACTGGATCTGCTGGTTTCCTGGTCTCATTGGTGGAAAAGAATACTTGGAATCTGCAGGTATCTGGTCTTGGAGGAATGTGAAGATCTATGCAGTTCCCAGGCAATCCCCAGGCACTGGAATGCCAGCACAAGTCCATGGCCTACTTACATGGAATGCATGACCACCTGGTCCCCTGATCTGGAACTGCTGGTTTCCTGGTCTAGTTGGTGGAAGAGAAGCCCTGGAATCTGGGCTGCTTGCCTCCCCTTAGATCTTCTGGTTTCCTGGACTCATGGGCTTAATAAAAACCCTGGAATCTGGGCTGCTCTGATCCTGTCGAATGGGAAGCTCTGTGCAGTTCCCAGGTGATCACCAGGCACAGGGTCTGCTGCATTGCTGGTCATGTTGGTAGAAGAGAAGACCTGGAATCTGGGCAGATCTGCTCTTGATGGGATGGGAAGCTCTATGCAGATCCTAGGCAATCCCCAGGCACTGGAATGCAGGCTGTTTGACTCCCCTGGGATGGGAAGCACTGTGCAGTTCCCAGGCGATCACCAGGCACTGGAATGCAGGCCCATATGCAGGGCCTGTTTTACCTAGACCTGCTGGACTAATTGGTCCCCTGTTCTGGATCTGCTGGTTTCCTGGTCTTGTTGGTGGAAGAGAAGACCTGTAATCTAGGCTGCTCAACTTTTGCTGGGATGGGAAGCTCTGGGCACTTCCCAGGTGATCCCTAGGCACTGGATCTGCTGGTTTCCTGATCTACTTGGTGGAAGAGAAGACCTGCAATCTGGGCTGCTCAACTCCCACTGGGATGGGAAAGTCTACGCAGTTCTCAAAAGATATGCAGTGACTGGATTTGCTGGATTCCTGGTTTCACTGGAGGAAGAGAAGATGTGGAATCTGGGCTGCTGGACAGCTGCCGGGATGGAAAGATGTGTTCAGTTCCCAGGCAATCCCCAGGAACTGGAATGCAGGCTTGGATTCAGGCCCTGTTTAACCTGGTATTGCCTTACCACCTGTTCCACTGGTCTTGTGGATTTGCTGGTTTCCTGGTATCCTTGTTGTAAGAGAAAATCTGGAATCTGGGCTGCTAGTCTCTTGGCGAAATGGGAAGGACTGGCCGTTCCAAGGTGATCCCCAGGCACTGATATTCAGGCCCAGATGCAGGGCCTGTTTTACCTGGTCTGCCTGGACCAGGTGGTCCCTTGATCTGGATCTGGTGATTTCCAGGTGTCATTGGTCGAAGAGATGACCTGGAACCTGGGCTCCTCGGCTCCCGCCTGGATGGGAAGCACTGTGCATTTCCCAGGCGATCCCCAGGCACTGGAATGCAGGCCCAGATTCAGGGTTTGTTTTACTGGTCCCTCCTTCCCAGCTTGTGCCATGGTCTCCTGGATCTGCTGGTTTCATGGTCTCGTAGGTGAAAGAGAAGACCTGTACTGTTGGGTCCTCGGCTCCTGCCCGCAAGGGAAGCTCTGTGTAGTTTCCAGGAGACCCCAGGCACTGGAATACAGGGCCGGATGCAGGTCCTGCTTTACCTGGTCCCCCTGGACCAGCTGGTCCCCTGGTCTGGATCTGTAGGTTTTCTGGACTCATTGGTGGAAAATATGACCTGGAATCTGGGCTTTTTGAATCCCACTGGGATGGGAAGCACTTTGCAATTCCCAGGCAATCCCCAAGCACTGGAATATATGCCCAGTTGCAAGGCCAGTTTTACCTGGTTCAGCCAGACTAGATGGGCCCTGGTCTCCTGGATGTATTGGTTTCCTGGTCTCCTTGGTGGAAGAGAAGACCTGGAATCTGGGATGCTTGGATCCTGCCAAGATGGGAAGCTCTATGCAGTTCCCAGTTTATCCCCAGGCATTGGATCTTCTGGTTTCCTGGTCTCTTTGGTTGAAGAGAAGATCTGGAATCTGGGCTGCTAGCTTCCTGCCAGGATGGGAAACTGTGCAGTTCCAAGGCAATCACCAGGCACTGCATATGCTGGTTTCATACTGGCATGAGAAGCTCTGTGAAGTTCCCAGGGGATCACAGGCATTGGATTTGCTGGTTTCCTGGTCTCCATGGTGGAATAGAAGACCTGGAATCGGGGCTGCTCCTTCTTGCCGGGATGTGAAGCTCTGTGCAGTTCCCAGGTGATTCCCAGGCACTGAAATTCAAGCCCAGATGCAGTGCCTGTTTTACCTGTTCCCACCGTAGTAGATGGTTCCCTGGTCTCCTGGATTGCTAGTTTTCTGGTTTTGTAGGTGGAAGAGAAGACTGGGAATTTGGACTGCTCAGTTCCTACTGGGATGGGTAGATCTGTGCAGATTCCAGGCGAAGACTAGGCACACAATCAGTAGTTTTCTGGTCTCGTTGGTGGAAGACACGACCTGGAATCTGGGTTGCTCCTCTCACGTGGGGAGCAGAAGCTATTTGCAGTTCCCGGGCAATCCCCCAGGCACTGAAATGCAGGCCCAGATGCAGAGCCTATTTTACATGGTATAGCTGGATCAGCTAGTCTTCTGGTCTTGACCTGCTGGTTTCCTGGTCTCATTGGTGGAATAGAAGATCTGTTATCTGTACTTTTTGCCTTCTTCCTGGATTGTAGCCCTGTGCAGTTTCTAGCCAATCCTCTGTCACTGGAATGCAGGCCCGGATACAGGGCCTATTTTACCTTGTCCCACCAGACAAGATGATCCCCTGGTCTCCTGGGTCCGCTTGTTTCTTGGTCTCAGTGGTGGAAGAGAAGATCTGGAATCTGGGTGGCTCTGCTCTTGTTTGGATGGGAAGCACTGTGCAGTTCCCAGGGTAAACCAAGGCTCTGGAATGCAGGCCTGGATCCAGGGCCTATCTTATCTGGTCCCACCTGATAACCTGGTACACTGTTCTCCAGGGTCTCCTGATTTTCTGGTCTCGTGGGTAAAAAGAATAACTGGAATCTGAGCTTTTTGGCTTCTACCCGGGTGGGAAGTTTTGTGCTGTTCCCTGGCTATTTCCAGGCACTGGAATACATGATTGATGCAGGGTCTCTTTTACCTGGTCCACTGGACAAGCTGATCCACTGGTCTCCGGGATTTGCTGCATTGCTGGTCTCATTGTTGAAATAGAATTCCTGGAATTTGGGCTGCTATGTTCCTGCCAGGATGGTAAGCTCTGTGCAGTTCCCAGGCAATGACCAGGCACTGGATCTGCTGGTTTCCTGGTCTCGTTGGTGGAAGAGACGACCTAGAATCTGGGCGGATCTGCACTTGATAGGATTGGAACATCTGCGTAGTTCCCAGGCAATCCCCACACACTGGACTGCAGGCACAAATGCATGGACTATTTTATCTGGACAGCCTGACCAGCTGGTCCTCTGATCTGCAAATACAGGTTTCCTGGTCTTTTTGTTTGAAGAGAAGACCTGGAATATGGGCTGTTTGCCTCTTTGGGATGGGAATCATTTTGCAGTTCCCAGGCGATCCCCAGGCACTGGAATGCAGGCACAGATTAAGATCCTCTTTTACCTGGTCGAGCCAGACCAGCTGGACCCCTGTCTCCTGGAACTGCTGGATTCTTGGTCTCGTTGTTGGAAAAGAAATCCTGGAATCTGGGCTGCTAGCTTCCTTGTGGGATGGGAAGCACTGTGTACTTCCTGGGTGATGCCCTGGCACTGGGAACCATGCCCAGATGAAGATCATGTTTTAGCTGGTTCTCCTAGACCAGCTGGTCTTGTGGTCTAGATATTGGTTGTGATCATATTGGTTGAGTAGAAGAACTCGAATCTGGGCTTCTACCTTCTTGCTGGCATGGGAAGGTCTGTGCAGTTCCGAGGCTATCACCAGGCACTGGAATACAAGCCCAGATGTAGGGCCTGTTTTACCTTATCCTGCTTCAGCTGCTGGTCCCCTGGTCTCCTTGTTCTTCTGATTTTCTGGTCTTGAAAGTGGAATAGAAGACCTGGAATGTGGGCTGCTCATTCTTGCGGGGATGTGAAGCTCTGTGCTGATCCCAGGTGATATCCAGGCACAGGATCTGCAGGTTTTCTTGTCTCATTGGTGGAAGAGACCACCTGGAATCTGGGGTGTGTATGAGTGAACCCCACAAAGCTACCCGCCCAACAGGGCGGGGTCAAGGTAGAGATAAAAGGTAGTGAAAGGAAAAGGGGCCTCCCTCTTTTTCTCCTGGAAGCCAGCCACGCTTCTAACTCCTGGCGACTTCTTACAGAATCGTTGGCTTACGAGAATGCAAATCCACATTACAAACAGATACTGTGTCCATTAATGGTAAGATCAGCACCATTGGAGGAATGGGTCTTATATACAACTAATGTTGAATATGACAATCCAGAGGCAGGAACTTGGATAGGAGAAGCCATTTCTAAAGGATTTAGGAGGAATCAGGATGAAACATGGCCTACCCAAGAGGAGATACCAAATTGGGTTGGGCAAGCAATCTCTAGAAATTTTAAAAAACATCAAAACTTTAGATGTTTTAATTGTGGTAAAATGGGACATCTGAGTAGGAACTGTAGACAACACATTCCTAGGAATAATTCTTCTACCAGGAATGTGTCAAACAGAAGGCCTCAACCTCCTGGTCTCTGCAGGAGGTGTGGAAAAGGCCGGCATTGGACAAATGAATGTAGATCCACAACAGATAGACAAGGTAGATCTTTAAAGTCAAAAAACTGATCTCAGGGGCTCAACAGAGCCCAAAAAAGAGAGATTATCCGGTCATTCCCAGTGACAGTGGAGGACAGCCTCTCCCAGGACAATTAGAAGATCCACTGCCCATTGTAAATTATACGGCACTGGACAATACATTAGCTCCAGAGGATGAATCAATTACATCAGGAGGAGATACAAAACATATATTTTGGCAAACTTCTATACAATATCATAGACCCAAGCTGGCAGTTAAGGTAAATAATAAGGTAATTTACGGTTTACTGGACACAGGCAGTGATGTCACTATCCTTAATCAGCAGTCCTGGCCACACGACTGGGCTTTAAAAGAGGCTAATGTTCAATTCTTAGGGATTGGAACCTTATCTGAAGTTAAACAGAGCGTTAGATGGATTGACTTTATTGGGCCAGAAGGACAGAGAGGAAGGTTAAAGCCATACGTTGCAGATATTGCTATAAACCTCTGGGGTCGTGATCTACTCCAGCAATGGAATACACAGATTAACATTCCTCCTGTATCAGCTAGGAATCATAGACAAGCTTCTAGTGGTACAAAGAATAAAGTAAGGCAGTACAGAAAACAGATGCCAAATGTACAGGCTGTACAGATGCAAGATGCTAGTGCCAAACCAACAGAGCAACCAAAAGCTCTACCCTTAAAATGGCTGACAGATGAACCCGTCTGGGTGGGTCAATGGCCTATGACATCTGAGAAGTTAGAGGCTTTGGAGAAGTTAGTTCAGGAACAGTTAGATGCTGGACATATTGAGGAATCAACTAGTGCATGGAATTCACCTGTTTTTGTTGTCAAGAAGAAGTCTGGTAAGTGGAGAATGGTTACTGATCTTAGAGCCATCAACAAGGTAATTCAGCCTATGGGGTCTCTACAACCTGGGATGCCGTTACCTTCTCTAATTCCTAAGGATTGGCCAATTATAGTTATAGACTTAAAAGATTGTTTCTTCACCATACCGTTACAAGAAAACGACAGAGAAAAGTTCGCCTTCACGGTACCTACCTATAATAATTCCCATCCGGTACAGAGATTCCAGTGGAAGGTACTACCTCAAGGTATGTTAAACAGTCCAACTTTGTGTCAATATTTTGTGAATAAACCTCTAGAAATAATTCGTAAAAAATTTCCACATTCGTTAATATATCATTATATGGATGACATATTATTGTCTGATTCAAATAAGGATACATTGGAAAAGATGTTTGAAGCAGTAAAAGAAACTTTGCCTCGCTGGGGATTACAAATTTCCCCAGAAAAAATACAAAGAGGAGATTCTATTAACTATTTAGGTTATAAAATAGATGCTCAGAAAATTAGACCACAGAAAGTACAGATTAGAAGAGATCGTTACCGGACTCTTAATGATCTTCAAAAACTATTAGGTGAAATCTCTCAATTACAGACAATTATCGGTGTAGAAGGGCATGATTTGAAACATTTGAAAATGGCTTTAAAAGGAGATAAAGATCTAAACAGCCCACGAGTACTATCAGCTGAGGCTGAAAAAGAATTAGAATGGGTAGAAAAGAGAATATTAGAAGCACATGTGGACCGTGTGGATCCAAACCTGGATTGTATTCTAGTTATTTTACCATCTAGAGAATACCCCTCAGGAATATTAATGCAGAGGGAAGACATCATACTAGAATGGGTATTTCTGCCACATAAACAGAATAAAAAATTGAAAACATATATAGAAAAGATCTCTGATTTGATATTAAAAGGTAAGTTAAGGCTTCGTCAATTGACTGGGAAAGATCCAGCTGAAATTATTGTACCTTTAACAAATGATGAAATTTCCTCCTTATGGAAAGATAATGAGTATTGGCAAATAGCTTGCAGTGACTTTTTGGGAACTATTAGTAATAACTATCCCAAAACAGAGAGAATAAAATTCATAAAGAAAACAATTTGGATTCTTCCACGTATCGTGAGACAAACACCTATTTCTGGAGTTCTTACCTTCTACACGGATGCAAACAAATCAGGTAAGGCAGGGTATAAATCAGGAAATATAAGTAAAGTAGTTCAAAGCCCTTACAACTCCGTACAAAAGGCAGAGTTATATGCCATTCTCATGGTACTTAAAGACTTTACAGAGCCTCTCAATATAGTCACGGATTCTCAGTATGCGGAAAGAGTTGTCTTGCATATTGAGACTGCAGAATTTGTTCCTGATAGTACAGAATTAACCTCATTATTTTTACAATTACAGGAAACCATCAGAAACAGGACTCATCCTATATATATAACACACATCAGGTCCCATACAGGTTTGCCAGGTCCTCTGGCACAAGGCAATGATGAAATTGATCGTTTGTTAGTAGGTAATGTGTTGGAAGCTTCAGAATTTCATAAGAAACACCATGTCAACAGCAAAGGTTTAAAGAAGGATTTTTCTATCACCTGGCAACAAGCCAAAGAAATAGTAAAAAATTGCCCCAGTTGCTCCTTCTACAATCAAACTCCATTACCAGCAGGTTGTAATCCTAAAGGTATTCATAGAAATGAACTTTGGCAAATGGATGTATTTCACTTCCCAGAATTTGGCAGTTTAAAATATGTACACCATACCATAGACACGTTCTCAGGATTCCAATGGGCTACTGCCCTCAGCTCTGAAAAGGCTGACTCTGTTATTACACACCTCTTAGAGGTGATGGCTGTTATGGGTATACCTAAAACGATAAAAACTGACAATGCTCCAGCATATGTCTCCAGTAAATTGGAACAATTCTTCAAATATTATAATATAAAACATGTAACTGGTATACCTTACAATCCCACAGGACAAGCAGTGATTGAAAGATCTAACCGAACCTTAAAAGAAATGCTTCATAAGCAGCCGGGGAGAACAAAGACCCCTAAACACAGGTTACACAATGCTTTACTAACATTGAATTTTCTTAATGCTGATGAAAAAGGACAAACTGCAGCAGAAAGACACTGGACTACAGAGAAGACTTCTGAATTGAACCAACCAGTGTATTTTAAGGATGTTATGACCTCAGTCTGGAAACCAGGATATGTGTTACGTTGGGGAAGGGGCTATGCTTTTGTTTCCACAGGAGAAGAAAAGCTTTGGATCCCATCTAAATTAATTAAGATTCGATCAGAACAGAAAACGTCTCAGGAGGAGGAAGGATGACAGCTCATCTACAAGGTCTGCTAAGCATAAGGAGACCTCATAAAAGGAAAGAGAAGTATTCTGTTTGTGTCTTTACAGGACAATTAGAAAACCCTAGGTATATGGATACCTAAAGAAGAAAGGATAGCTACTCAGAGGACCACCAAACATGAAATAATGTGATGTGTTATCAATGTCTACATCTCTGTATTGTGTTATTATAATTTCTATTTCTTCCACTTCTTAATATGCCTGAGTCCCAATTCATTTAATTATTGCTGGCTTTGGAGTTGGATTGGCTCTCCTACTTTAAACCCAAGCATATTGTTAAAATGTAGACTTTCTGTATTATATCAAAGAGCCATTGATATAAGACAGAAACAACATCAAAAAAAGACATACATATATGGGGACTGTCATCTGTGTATATTTGAATTTTCTAAAACTCTAATCTCCTTTATGTGTATTATCTTCCTCAGGGTTGCCTTTTCCAGTATTCATACACATAGAAGTTAAGAATTTCTGTGCTAACATTAATATTTCAGTTTTCTAGAGACAAAGGGATTTCTTGACAGTGATCTTCAACTGCTTCAGAAAGACATTGTGGATTCACTTTCCCAACTCTGCCTGATTCGACTGGATACATCTGAACTGCCCCACATCATCGACCCCACCTGACAGGCACCATCTTGAAACCAGCTTGGAACTACATCACCCGACACATCGTCAGGCCAAGAAACTGATACAGTGCATCTTCTACAATCTGGTCAGAGCTTCAGACAAGAGCTTCAATCAAAATCAGAAATCTAATCCGGAACTTCAGTCAAGCCTCTCCTGCAAAACGAACTATTTAAGACTCTTGTTATACTAACAATTTTTTCCCACAGGTCCCCATGATTGTCATCGTCCCACTTCAGCAGGAAGTAACTTTGAGAATTCCACGTCCCCTCTCCCTACTATTGACATAAAAGGATAGTTTACCCCTGTTAGTGTAATTTGCAATTATTTAGGGTTGGAACCGGAAGGAGGTGTTCAGACTTAGGCATCCCTTTCAGATAAGTTTAGAATTTAGGTGGAATGGATATGTTTAGTTTAGGATAAGTAGATTATAACTTAATTATCACCCTCTATGTATATATGTTGTATATGTTTGAGTTTGTATCAAATTTAAATCTTCTATTTAGACTAAAAGGGGAATTGTAGGAGTGAACCCCACAAAGCTACCCGCCCAACAGGGCGGGGTCAAAGTAGAGATAAAAGGTAGTGAAAGGAAAAGGGGCCTCCCTCTTTTTCTCCTGGAAGCCAGCCACGCTTCTAACTCCTGGTATGTGTGACTCTCTCTCTCCCTGATAAATAAATATATTGTTTTTCCTTTATAGCCTCGATTGCCGCGATAGGGGTGTTTGGCACACGCAGGGATGGAAAGCTCTTTGCAGTTGCCAGGTAATCCCCAAGCACTGTAATGCAGGCCTGGATGCAGTGCCTATTTTAACTTGGCTAGAGGGACCAGCTGATCTCCTGGTCTGGACCTGCTGGTTTCCTGGACTCGCTGGTAGAATAGAAGACATGGACATTATGCTGCTTGGCTTCTGCCAGGGCGGGAAGAACTCTGCAGTATCTATCCAATTCCCAGTCACTGGAATGCTGGTCTGAATACACAGCATATTATACATTCTCCTGCCGGACATGTTGGCCCCCTGGTCTCCTGGGTCTGGTGGTTTCCTTGTCACATTGGTGGAAGAGAAGATATGGAATCTGGGCAGCTACGCTCTCGAAGGGATGAGAAGCACTGTGCAGTTCCCAGGAGATACCCAGGAGTGGATTGGGGGTGGGGTTGGTAGAACGGGGACATTGCTGTCTTTCTGTCTGTGTGTCAGCCTGACTGTCTTTTTGTCGGTTTCTCTAGCTTTCTCGCAGAGCATCTCTCTTTAAATCTATTTATTTACCTCCACCAATGCTGTACATGTCTGTTTAGAATGAAGATAACTGTCTATATGTCAGTTGCCTTGTCACAATCTCATCTCTCCTTAATGGTTATGTATGCAACTCTGTCGCTCAATTTATGTCTGTCTTATAATCTATATAGCTCTGTCTCTCTCTCCCTCTCTCTCTCTAACTGTCTCTCTCTTATCCTTTTCTTTCTCTCTTTCTCACGCTTTCTCTGTCTCTTCATATCTCTCTCTTTATGTTTGTGTTAGGTCGTGTGTGTGTGTGTTTGTGTGTGTTTGTGTGCAAATCCTGCCGTGTCTCTCTCTAACTCTGTACATACTTAACTATCTCTACTACTTGTGTATTTGTTCTGTAAGGTTCTGCCAAACGAGAAGTTATTTTCTCTGTGATGGCGACTCTCGTGTATATCCAGAAGTGAGCCTCATCCTATGCTGACATGAATGATTTGTCTCCATTAAGTTACAAAGAGAACCTCCTAACCAAATAAAAACTACCAGCAATGACGTTTTAGACATGAGTATCTCTGTGAAAAGAATCAATGCTTTCTGCCTCTGTGGCTACCAGTTACCCCAGGAGAGGCTACTCCAACAATCCAGAAGCAAGCTCAGGACCACAAGTTAGAGATATTTTCTGAAAAATGAGGGGTCTTGCAGTGATAGCCTAGCTTACTTTCAATTGACACCCTTGAGGAAAGGGCAAATTGCAACAGAGAAGAGTCTCAGGTGGTGCTAGTTATCCACCTGTAATAGGGGCTTTAATGAGGAAGCAACTTTTCAGGGCTCATACCAGTTGATGGATTTATCCTGTATGGAGAGTGGGAGAAGCATCAGAGCCAGAATTTCCGGAGACCTATGCTGGAAACTGATGAGTGGGAGTAGTTCACTTTCCTCCTGGCTTAGTGAGTCTCTCCAGACAGCATGAAATGGAGAGATATTGGGAGCATTTTAATGATCACATTTGAAGAGGAGCCATCAGAACACCTTTCTTTCAGTAACTACCAAACATATTCTGATATACAAGAGAAAACTCTCTTGTTTTAAAGGTCCTGCAGAGTAAGCATGGGAGCTCAAAATTTGGAGAGGAGAGAAAACAACCGTTAAAATATAAAATATGCCATGTTTGTTGTTCTGTGTTGCTAAGACCCCACTCAGGATTGTTGTTGGTTGTGCTGTTCTTTGTTGTAGATTGATAACCAACATTTTGAGAAAAGGCCACTCATATTTCCACAGTGGCTTCCAAGTTTGAACCAGCAAAGTAACATTGTTCCCCTTACAGTATATCCTTTCCAGCATAAATTGTCATTAATGGTTTTGATCTGAGCCATTCTGACCAGTAAAAGGTGACATCTTATACGAAGTTTGATTTTCATTTCCTTGGTGGCTAAAGACATGGAGTAGACCCACCTATGACTTTTGTCCACTTGAGACAGTTCAATTTAGAAATCCCTTTTAGCTCTGTATTGCATGTACTCACACATAAGCAGATATTCGACATAAAGCAGAGGATAGTCAGCCTACACTTTACAACTTCAGAGAGTCCAAAAAACCTGAAGAGCCCTAATAAGTAAATGCATGGATTCTCCCATCCCCCCAAAATTGAAACAGACAAGGTCTCCTGTGTATATTTGGAACAGCGGTGAAGGATGAGGTTGTTGTTAGATTGGAGAAGGTAGAAAGAGAGCACAAGGGTCTGGGATGGGCAAGTTGGGGGTGTTTGCAGGGGATCTGAACAAGGAAATGGAGAATTTGATGGAGAGAACATTTGTTAGGTTAGCCTGAAATATGGCTCTAAGGAAAATCCAAATAATCCACAAGCATGAGCCGGGCTTAAACACTGAGTCACAGTGGAGAGGGCACCTTAGTGGCACTTGCGTGCAATCATGTTGATGACTACCTTAGGTGTCATCATAGAACTTTCATCCATTAACTCACAAAGGAAGGTGAAGAGATCCACAGCTAAGTACTGACCAAACCCGTGGACTACAGTCTTGCAGCAGGAGGTGTGATAATATGAGCAGAGTGGCCAGTCCCTGTGTCAGAAGCAGCTGAGCAAAGCAAGAATCAAGTGGGAGGTCCCCGAGTCCAGACTGACACCATGCAAACCTGTGTAACACTGAACTTGTCCCTAGTAATGTGTATGACCGTTGTTTGGTTTGGGCAGTTGTTGGGTTCACCACACGGGGAACCAGGATTTATCCCTACCGCATGAAATGGCTCTTGGTTGCCCATTCCCTGTGGAGACATACCTTGTTCACTCTACATACACGGGGGAGTGTCTTTGGTCTGCTTCCAGTGATGTCACAGAATTTGTTGATTTCCGATGTGAGAATGCCACTTTCTGAGGGGTGGATTGGGGGATGGGTGGATAGAATGTGTGCATTGCTGTGGGATAGAGAGTGACCCGGGATCGGTATGTAAAATAACTTTATTTTAAACTTCTACAAATGATAAAATGAACACAGTTTGGAGAAAAATACCAAACAAACAAAATATAAGGTATGGACAGACAGAATCTACTCAGTTCCCGTGACTGAATGGGTAGAATTTAGGATCTTCATGTAACACAAGAAGCAAACTACACTTCTCTTGGTTACTCTTGTTCCCTGATCTTATTTCTTTGGAATAAACTAACATCCAAACATGGAGAGCACCGCTTCAGTTGTGGTATGTAGATCCAATTCCAGCTGGAACCTTGGAGTTACAGAGACACATAGATCTAATCCTGATCTGGCGGCCAGAAGACAAACACACCCTTAATCCAGACCTTGATGGGTAAACAGGCCACAACTTCTGGTTGGAGACAATAAAGGGGCATGGAGAGAGGAAAGGTCTTCCTCTATGCCAGCATGCCCTTGCCATGCAGCGAGTCCCTCCCTTCACTTGCAGTAGCGACTACATCTCCTTACTTCCAGAATATACTGAATACCATCAGAGTGATCCCACTTTCTGGACTGAGTAAGTACTTAGGTTTGTACTTTCTCTTCAAAGCTAGATACTGTAAGGCTATCAGGCCTAGAGCCCTTAGTCATTCTATGGAATCCCCATACTTCATATGGTCAGAGTTTCTATCTGTTCTGTTTCTCCAGTGAACCCTGGTACAACTTTTTTTATACGAGAGCATTAAGTGCTCCAAACCATCCAAGAGTTGAGTAAAATCGTCAAACGTAGTTACCTGTTGACCTAAGATTCATTCTAGAAAAGGAAACAGTGTAGTGGTTAGATTACAGCTATCCCTAGAAGCTCAATCTGTCTTCCCTGAATCTAACATTGAAATCTGGATAGAAAATTTAAGAGAGACCCACGTCTCCAGCCCCCAAAAGTTGGGGTTACAAAGGAAAGCAGAAAACAAAATTCTAAAAATGTTTCTGCAGTGATACATAGTTTACAGTTTCTCAAGTCACTGTTGATCAAAAGAGCAAAGCATCCATACTGCTTAGCCAGTGAAGCCAGGCAGACACGTTTCCTCTGAGTACTAGTGGGACAAAGGCAGGTGGATATCTGTGTATTCAAGTCTACCTGGGCCACACTAGATTGAACCAGCCTAAAACAATAACAGAGATCATGCCCTTGATCCCAGCAATAGAGTGGTATAAACGATAGGAGCGGCGTCTTTCAGTATTCAGGTTCAAGATTATCTCCAGTTAGGCTGAGAAGAGGCAGCAGTGTAATGCTTGGGGAGAGCACGTGGAGCCTGAGGTAGAGGCAAGAGCTAGTGGCTTGGCTGCTTTTCTTGGCTGACCTTCAGATTGAAGCTTGAGCCCCAATATCAGTCTATGGTCTTTTATTTTTTTTTGTTACAGGTATCTGTAATTGTGACCTCTAGGTTTAAAAAGAAAACACTCTACAAATTCATTTTGGAGCCAGGTTAACTGTCAAACTGCCACAAGTAGATATGTCAGGGGACCTGGCAGCTGAGAGCTGGGGCTTCACAGAAGTGAGTTTCCAGAAATTCACCTATAGTTGGACCATCAGCAACTTCTGTTCTATCCTGCGGGAAATGAGGGAAGCCATTGAAAGCCAAACCTCCTTAGGAGCCAGGGACAAAAACAGATGGAGTTTGAAAATACACCCGAATGGGGGGGATGAAGATAGCGAGGGCTACTTGTCAGTTTACCTAACATTCCTCAGCTGCCAAAGGAGACTAGTGTGGGCAAAGTTCCAGTTTGGGATCATCGATATTGAAGGAGAGGAAACACAAGGCATGAAGTGCCCAAGATTCTTCAGGTTCCAACAAAATCAACAGTGGCGATTCAGAAAGTTTATCCTCGAGATTTCCTCTTGGCCCAGGAGCCTTGGCTGCTTGAGACAATTAACTCAGCCTTCAATCCAAGGTGACAGTAGTCCAAGACTCCTTAGGCTTCTCTGACAAGACCACGACGCCAGGGATCCAGGTTCCAAGGTCCACTCTGGCAGATGAACTAGGAGAGCTGTGGGAGAATTCCTTCTTCACAGACTGTTGCCTGGGGGTAGCTGGCCAGGAATTCCAGGCTCACAAGGCCATCTTAGCAGCTCGCTCTCCAGTTTTCAGAGCCATGTTTGGACATGACATGGAGGAGAGCCGAACAAAATGCATTGAGATCCACGATCTGGAGCCTCAATGCTTCAGGGCAATGATGGGCTTCAGTTACACCGGGAAAGCACCGGATCTCCACAGCATGGCAGATGTGCCATTTTTGTGGTTTTGTGTTGTTGTTAACCCAGTCAGTATTCTTGTCTTCTAAATTCATCCTTTTGACTGCAAATTCAAAATGTCATTGTATTCTGCCCTGAGTCACACCCCATTGTTTAAATGTACCACATTTTCCCTATCCAGGTTTCAGGGGAGGGTCAGCTAGGTTGGTTTCAGTTTCTGGCGATTGCAAATAATACTTCTGTGAGCATAGTTGATAGGTCAATGTCCATATGATACGGTTGTGTATCCTTTGATTATATGCCCAAGAGTGGTTATGCTGTGCTTTGTTGTAGTTTGATAACCAACATTTTGAGAAATGGCCACCCATATTTCCACAGTGCCTAACAGGTTTGAACCAGCAAAGGAACAGTGTTCCCCTTACAGTATATCCTCTCCAGCATAAATTGTCATTAATGGTTTTGATCTTAGCCATTCTGAACAATAAAAGATGACATCTTAGATGAGGTTTGATTTTCATTTCCCTGGTGGCTAAGGATATGGAGCAGATCCTCATTTGCCTCTTGGCCACTAGAGACTGTACTATTCAGAATTCTCTGTTTAGCTCTGTGTCCCATGTATTCACACATAAGTAGATATTCAACATAAAACAGAGGTTAGTCAGCCTACATTTGACTTCAGAGAGTCCAAAAAACAAGAAGGGCCCTAATAGGTAAATGCATGGATACTCCCATCCCCCAAAATGAAAACAGACAAGTTCTCCTGTGTATATTTGGAACACCCGTGAAGCAAGGGGTTGTTGTTAGAATGCAGAAGGTAGAAGGAGAGCACGACGGTCTGGGAGGGTCAAGTTGGGGGAGGCTGCAGGGGAAGTGAACAAGGAAAGGGAGACTTTGATGGAGAGAGCATTTTTTGGGTTAGCCGGAAATCTGGCTCTAAGGAAATTCCCAGGAATGCAAAAGCATGAGCCGTGCTTAAACTCTGAGCCACATTGGAGAGCCACCTAAGCGGCAATTGCTGTTCAATCACTTTGATGACTACCTTAGGAGTCATTATAGAACGTTCATCCAATAACCCACAAAGGAAGGTGAAGAGATCCACACCTAAACACTGACCAAACTCGCGGACTACAGTCTTGCAGCAGGAGGTGTGATTATATGAGCAGAGGAGCCATGTCCCTGGGTCAGAAACAGCGGAGCAAAGAAATAATGAAGTGCGAGGTCCCCAAGTGTGTAATGACACCTCATAAAACTGCATAACACTGAACTTGTCCCTAGGAATGTATATGACGGTTGTGTGGTTTGGGCAGTTGTTGGGTTTGAAGAGAGCACACACACACACCCAAAATAACACACACATACAAAGAGAGATATGGAGAAACAGAGAAAGAGTAAGCAAGAGAGAAATAGTAGGAAAAGAGAGACAGTGAAAGAGAGAGGGAGAGACAGAGTGATATAGATTATGAGACAGACATAGATTGAGGGAGAGAGTGACATACATAACCATTAGGTAAACTTAAAAGTAGCCCTTGCTTTCTTCATCCATCCTGTCCCGGTGTATTTTCAAACTCCATCTGTTTTTGTCCCTGGCTCCTGAGGAGAAGGTTTGGCTTTCAATGGCTACCCGCATTTCCCACAGGATAGAACAGAACTTGCTGATGGTCCAACTATAGGTGAATTTCTGGAAACTGACATCTGTGAAGCCCCACATCTCTGCTGCCAGTTCCCCTGATATATCTTCTTGTGGCAGTTTGACTGTTATCCTGGCTCCAAAATTAATAGGTAGGGCATTTTCTTCTTCAATCTGGAGGTCACAAATACAGATACCTGTAACACAAAAAATAAAAGACCAGAGACTGATATTGAGGCTCGAGCTTCAATCTGAATGTCAGGGAAGCTAAGCCTCTACCTCAGGCTCCGTGTCCTCTCTCCAAGCATCACACTGCTAACTCTCCTCAGCCTAACTGGAGATCATCTTGATCTTGAATACTGAAAGACACCTCTCCTATCTTTTATACCACGCTATTGCCGGGATCAACGGCATGAGCTCTGTTATTCTTTTAGGCTGCTTCAATTTAGTGTGGCCCTGGGTAGATTTGAATACACAGATATCCACATGCTTTTGTCCCATGAATCCTCGGAGGAAACATGTCTTCCTAGCTTCAATGGCTAAGCAATATGGTTGCTTTGCTCTTTTGATCACCAGTGACTTGAGAAATGGTAAACTATGTATCACTGTAGACACATTTTTAGAATTTTGTTTCCTGCTTTCCTCTGTTTCCCCAACTCTTTGGGGCAGAAGACTTGGGTCTATCTTAAATTTTCTATCCAGATTTCAATGTTAGATTCAGAAAAGACAGAATTGAGCTTCTACGGATAGCTGCAATCTCACTACCACTTTTCATTTTCCTTTTCAAGATTGAATCTTAGGTCAACATGTAACTACTTTTGAAAATTTTACTCAACCTTTGGATGGTTTGGAACACTCAATGCCTGCATATCAAAAAAAATGTTGTACCAGTGTTCCATAGAGAAACAGAACAGACATAAAGAAACTCTGACCCTATGAAGAAAGGGGATACCTAAGAATGAATTTGGGCTGTAGGCCTGATAGGCTCACAGTATCTAGCTTTGAAGAGAAAGTGCAAGACTTCAGTATTTACTCAGTCCAGAAAGTGGGATCAGTCCGCTTGTCTTCAGTATATTCTGGACGTCAGAAGAAGCAGTTGCTATTGCCAGTGAACGGATGGACTTGCTGCAAGGCAAGGGTCAGCTGGCAAAGAGGAAGACCTTCCTCTCTCCATGCCCCTTTACAGTCTCCCACTAGAGGATGTGGCCTGTTTACAGATCAAGGTATGGGTTAAGGGTGTGTTTGTCTCCTCGCCTCCAGATCAGGATTAGATCTATGTTGGAATTGGATCTACATACCACAACTGAAGCGGTGCTCTCCATGTTTGGATGTTAGTTTTTTCCAGGTAAAGTCCGATCAGGGAACAAGAGTAACCATGAGAAGTGTAGTTTGATTCTTGTGTTACATGAAGATCCTAAACTCTACTCATTCAGTCATGGGGATTGAGTAGATTCTGTCTGTCCATAACTTATATTTTATTTGTTTGGTATTTTTCTCCAAACAGTGTTCATTTTATCATTTGTAGAAGTTTAAAATAAAGTTACTTTGCATAACGTTCAAGGGTCAGTCTCTATCCCCCAGGAATGCACACATTCTACCCACCCAACCCCCAGTCCTCCCCACAGAAAGGGGCGTTGCCATATAGGAAATCAACAAATTCTGTAACATCACTGGAAGCAGACCAAAGACCCTCACCCATCATTGTAGGATGAGCGAGGTATGTCTCCAATTGGAATGGGTACCCAAGAGACATTTCATGTAGTAGTGATAAATCCTGTTTCGCAGTGTGGTGGATCAACAACTGACCAAATCACACAACGGTGTTACACATTCCTAGGGACGAGTTCAGTGTTATGCAGGTTTGCGAGGTATCAGTCTGGCTCGGGGATCGCCCACTTGATTCTTGCTTTGTTCAGCTGTTTCTGACCCAGGGACCTGGTCACTCTGCTCATATTAACACACCTTCTGCTGCAACACTGTAGTCTATGAATTGGGCCAGTGCTTACCTGTGAATCTATTCTAGGATGATTTCTAAAGTAGTCATCAACGTGATTGCACGGCAAGTGCTGCTAAGGTGCCCTCTCCACTGTGGCCCATAGTTTAAGCTTGGCTCATGATTGTGGATTCCTGGAAATTTCCTTAGAGCCACATTTCCAACTAACCCAAAAAATGCTCTCTCCATCAAAGTCTCCCTTTCCTTGGTCAGTTCCCCTGCGGCCTCCCCGAACTTGAACATCACAGAGCCACGTGCTCTCCTTCTGCCTTCTTCATTCTAACAACAATCTCTTCCTTCACAGGTGTTCCAAATATACACAGGAGATATTGCTGCTTCCATTTTGGGGGGATGTGAGCATACATGCATTTAGATATTAGGGCCCTTAATGTATTTTGGACTCTCTGAAGTTGTCCATTGTTGGATGACTATCCTCTGCTTTATGTCGAATATCTACTTATGTGTGAGTTCATGGGACACAGAGCTAAACAGAGTATTCTGAACAGTACAGTCTCTAGTGGCCAAAAGGCAAAGGAGGATCTGTTCCGTATCCTTAGCCAGCAGGGAAATGAAAATCAAACCTCGTCTAAGATGTCACATTTACTGGTCAGAATAGCTAAGATCAAAACCATTAATGACAATTTATGCTGGAGAGGATATACTGTAAGGAGAACACTGCTCCTTTGCTGGTTCAAACTTGTTAGCCACTGTGGAAATATGGGTGGCCATTTCTCAAAAGTTTGGTTATCAAACTACAACAAAGCACAGCATAACCACTCTTGGGCAAATAAACAAAGGATACACAACCATAGCACATGGATATTCCACCTATTCAACTATGCTCACAGAAGTATTATTTGTAATGGCCAGAAACTGAAACTAACCTAGCTGACCGTCCCCTGAAACCTGGATAAGTAAAATGTTGTACATATAAATAATGGGGTACGACTCAGGGGGCAATACAATGACATTGTGAATTTGCAGTTACATGGATGGATTTAGAAGACAAAAATCCTGAGTGTGGTAACAGCAACACCGAAGAACAAACAAGGCACATTTTATATTTTAGTGGGTCTTTTCTCTCCTCTCCAAATTTTGAGCTCCCTTGCTTACTCTGTATGACCATTAAAATGAGAGTTTTCTCTTGTATATCAGAATATGTTCAATAGTTACTGAAGGAAAGGTGTTCTGATGGCTCCTATTCAAATGTGATCAGTAAAATGCTCTCCATACCTCTCCAGCTCGTGATGTCTGGAGGGACTCACTAAGCCAGGAGGAAAGGGAACTACCTCCATTCATTGCTTTCCAGCTCAGGTCTACTGAAAATCTGGCCCTGATGCTTCTCCCACCCTTCATACAGGATAAATCAATCAACAGGATATGAGCCCTAAAAAGTTGCTTCCTCTATACAGCCCCTATTACAGGTGGATAACGAGTACCACCTGAGACTCTACTCTGTTGCAGATTCCCCTTTCCTCAAGAGTGTCAATTGAAAGTAAGCTGGGCTATCACTGCAAGCCCCCTCATTGTCAGAAATGTGCTTTAACTTTTGGTCCTGAGCTTGCTTCTGGATGGTTGGATCAGCCTCTCCTGGGATAACTGGGAGCCACAGAATCAGAAAGCATTGAATCTTTTCACATAGCTACTCATGTAAAATTGCCAATGGTGGTGGTTTTAATATGGGTAGGTGGTTCTCTTGGTGACTCATCGGAGACAAATTATTCATGTCCCCATAGGATGAGGCTCACTTCTAGAACTACGAGAGATTCCACATCACAGGGAAAATCACTTGTCGTGTGGCAGAAACTTATAGAAAAAATACACATGTAGTGGAAATAGTTAAGCATGGACAGAGATAGACAGAGACAAAGCAGGATTTGCACACACACTAAAACACACAAAGTAACACAGAGAGAGATATGAAAATACAGAGAAATAGTGAGCAAGAGCGAAATAGAAGGAAAAGAGAGAGAATGAGAGAGAGAGAGAGAGAGAGAGAGAGGGAGAGAGAGACAGAGTTATACAGACTATGAGACAGACATAAATTGAGGGAGAGTGTGACATACATAACCATTAATGGAGAGATGAGATTGTGACAAGGCAACAGACATACAGACAGTTATCTTCATTCTAAATAGAAAAGCACAGCATTGGTGGAGGTAAATAAGTAGATTAAAAGGAGATGCTCTGCGACAGCGCTAGAGAAACAGACAAGAAGACAGTCAGGTTGACACACAAACAGAAAGAAAGCATGCTGTGTGTCACAGAAATATACATAGAAGAAAGAATCAGGGTCACTCTCAATCCCCCAGCAACACACATATTCTACCCACGCCACCCAATTCCACTCCTGGGGATCTCCTGTTAACTGCACAGTACTTCTCATCCCTTCAAGAACAAATCTTCCCAGGTTCCAAGACTTCTCTTCCACCAAAGGCAGCAGGTAACCAGCAGATCCAGTGCCTACAGATTGCCTGGGAACTGCAACATACTTCCCATCCCATCAAAAGGAGAGCTGCCTAGATTCCATATCGTCTCTTCCACCAACGAGACCAGGAAACCACCAGACCCAGGAGACCAGGGGACCAACTTGTCCGGCAGGAGAATTTATAATATGCTGTGTATCCAGGCCAGCATTCCAGTGACTGGGAATTGGCTAGATACTGCAGAGAGCTTCTCATCCAGGCAGAAGGAGAGCATCACAATTTCCATATCTTCTATTCCACCAACGAGTCCAGACCAGGAGATCAGCTGGTCCTTCTAGCCAAGTTAAAATATTCACTGTATCCAGGCCTAAATTCCAGTGCCAGGGAATTGCCTGTGCACTGCAAAGAGCTTCCCAACCCTGCGTGCGCCGAGTACCCCAGATTCCAGGTGG
>NW_024430114.1:0-38302 GCF_017639785.1 Mesocricetus auratus
CGGGACAATTGCCTACACTGAACTAGGTTAAGTCATTTATAACCCAAAGAACAAAATATATTTACTGTTGCCAAACAGTATCACTTTCCAAAGTCATATAGTTTTATCTGTGCTTATTATCTGACTCAAAGGCTAAATAAACAAAAGTAAAGTAACAAAAACAAAAAAATGGCTGTTTTCAACAAACAAATTAGTATTTTTACCAGAAACAGAATTCTGTATTAAGAAAGCTACAAAGTCAGGTACATAAAATCAAACATGTATGCATCTTTCATTTTAAGCAATAATAAAGAAATAGAGGGCTTTTGTTTTGAGACAGATTTTTATTCATGTAGCTCATAGTGGCCTTCAATTCATAATCCTTCATCCTTAGCCTCCCAATTTTAGGATCACAGCATGTATTACCATGTCCAGTAATATAACACACTCTTGAAATGAAACCTTGCAATTTTTAATTAAGAGCAGCATAAGTAAAACTCTAGAATATATAAAGCAAATGGCCTCCATGAGACCTGCTCTCCACTGCAGCACCCCGGGCATCTGCTTCCCTCAGCCATCTGCTGCCAGCACCCCCTGCCGACTGCTCGATTCCCTTGCTGTCCTGCTGCACAATCACTCACCTATTTGTCCCTTCCAGTGGCTTAGCAGCTACTAAAGCCACTGCGATCTCCTCTGCAGTGCATCGAATTCTCCGACTTCTGTAACACCTCTTTGTTCCCAAATCTGTTCGCTAAGTTTTCACAGGTTCCTTGGGAAGCATCCGATTTTTGCAGAGAGGCAGTGTCTGGCAGTACACCTGCACCATCGGCTGGACAAAAGCGGTAACTACAGGTATTTTAATCTGAGACAAAACAAGAGGTGATATTTCCAATTTAGGAATCACCAATTGGTGGTAAGAACATCTAATTATAACATGGCAGGTAATTTAACACTGCAGGATTTTAGAGATTTCATTAACAATGTGATGGATTATGCAGTAAAAAACAATTATGATATTTTTCATATGTATATGTGTGCCATGATTGTGATTATTGTGTTAATACATGTAATCACATGGAAGAAACATGTGCATATGACTAGAAAATTAGAGTCACGAATTCAGGAAAAAGTGATTTAGTTACCAAAACAGATAATTTGGAATTTGATCAGAACAATCTTCGAGGCACATTTAATTTAATGTCTACTGCATTTATGGCTAAGATTGAGTCTAACCAGGTAGAACTTTCCAAATTCGCAGAGTCAATTCAAAAATTAGAGTAAAAAATTCAGGTACAAGGGGATTTAGTTACCAAAACAGATAATTTTGAATTTGTTCAGGACAATCTTCGAGGCACATTTAATTCAATGTCTACGGCATTTATGGCTAAGATTGTGTCAAACCAGGTTGAACTTTCCAAATTAGCAGCGTCAATTCAAAACTTAGAGTCAAAAATTCAGGGACAAGGGGATTTAGTTAAATTTGATCAGGACAACCTTCGAGACACATTAAATTCAATGTCCACTACATTTATGGCTAAGATGGAGTCTAGCCAGGAGGAATTTTCAAAATTAGCAGGGTCAATTCAATCTATGTCTGACAGTAATGACTATCTAGTGACCGAATGTGTTTTCTGGAAGGAAAAATAGATGCCTTTGGAGTTTTTAGGGAGGATGGTATGAAAAGCTTGCAAACACGTTTAACTGAACACTCCAAAGACTTCAAACAATTTTTAACGCAGGAAATCCAAGACCTAAAGGATGACATGGTTACAAAATTTCAATCTTTAGAAGATACATCATCTGAAACATCAGTTGTTTAGTCAACAGATGCTAGGCTACCAGGAAATAAACGAAATAGTGCTATTAGACATCCTAAGGTGGCCTTCCCAGTAACCATGGTATAAAAGTCAGCATCACAGAGGAACCAAACTGGTTACACTACACATAAATTGGAACCTATTCCCATGAAAGAAATGAAAGATATAAAGCAAGCGATAATGTCTTTTGGGGTCCACAGCCCTTATGTAAAACAGTTACTAAACACATGGGCTACTACTAATAAGATAACTCCCTCAGATTGGAATGACTTAATATCTGCAGTGCTGGAATAGTATTCCCAAATACATTGGAAAGATTTGTGGAGACAGGAAGCCAAGCCATTGAACTTCAATGTTTGAAGGATGGCTTTGAAGCTTCTGATAGTAAGATTACTGGGGAGAAGCAATTTTCTGACCTTCAAGTCCAAGCTGGTTATGATGAGCATACATTTGATTTATACAAAACAGCAGCACTAAATGTTTTGGATGAGGTTCATGAACCAGGGGGAAAAGTTGAATCACATTGAAAAGTGATACAGAGTCTGAGAGAAAGATTCTCTTAATTCTTACAAAGATTATCCAAAGCGGTAGATTTACAAATAATTGATCCTAATATTAGGCAACTTCTTACAGAATCTTTGGTTTACAAGAATGCAAACCCACATTACAAACACATACTGTGGCCATTAAAGATCAGATCAGCACCATGGGAGGAATGGATCGTATATACAACTAATGTTGAGTATGACAATCCAGAGGCAGGAACCTGGATAGGAGAAGCCATTTCTAAAGGATTTAGGAGGAATCAGGATGAAAAATGGCCTATTCAAGAGGAGATACCAAATTGGGTTGGGGAAGCAATCTTCAGAAGTTTCAAAAGACATCGAAAACTTAGATGTTTTAATTGTGGTAAAATGGAACATTTGAGTAGGAATTGTAGACAAAGCATTCCCAGAAATAATGCATCTACGAATAATACTGCAGACTGCTTTTGGCAAGATTGCCATTTTTATTTATGTTGATCCTACCAATCCAAGAGCATGGGAGATCTTTCTTTTTTCTGTTATCTTCTTTGATTTCTTTCTTTAAAGACACAAAGTTCTTGATATACACGTCATTAATTTTCTTGGTTAACATTATCCCCAGATATTTGATGCTGTTTTTGGCTATTGTAAAGGGTGATGTTTCTCTGATTTCTTTCTCAGTCACTTCATCATCTGTGTACAATAGGGCCACTGATTTTTTTTAGTTTAGCCTTTTATCCTGCCACTTTGCTGAAGGTGTTTATCAGCTCTAGAAGTTTATCAGCTGTGGTGTTTTTTGGGTCACTTATGTAAACTATCATATCTGCAAATAGTGAAAGTTTGACTTCTTCTTTTCCTATTTGTATCCCCTTTATCTCCTTTTGTTGTCTTATTGCTGTAGCTAGAACTTCAAGTACAATATTGAAGAGATATGGAGAGAGTGGACAGACTTGCCTTGTTCCTGATTTTAGAGGAATTGCTTTGAGGTTCTCTCCATTTAGTTTGATGTTAGCTGTTGGTTTACTGTATATTGATTTTATTATATTCAGGTACATTCCTGTTATCCCTGATCTCTCTAGGACCGTTATCATGAAGGGGTGCTAGATTTTGTCAAAGGCTTTTTCAGCATCTAGTGAGATGATCATGTGGTTTTTCTTTCGCAGATTGTTGATATGGTGGATTACCTTGAGAGATTTTTTAATGTTGAACCATCCCTGCATTCCTGGGATGAAGCCTACTTGATCTTGTGGATGATTTTTCTGATGTGTTCTTGAATCCGGTTTGGGAATATTTTATTGAGTATTTTTGCATCAATGTTCATGAGGGAAATTGGTCTATAGTTCTCTTTGTTAGTTGTGTACTTGTGTGGCTTGGGTATCAAGGTAATTATAGCCTCGTAGAAAGAGTTTGGCAGTGAGGCTCAAGCATCTATTGTGTGGAACACTTTGAGGAGTATTGAAATTAGCTCTTCTTTGAATTTCTGGTAGAATTCTGCACTGAAGGCATCTCGGCGTGGGCTTTCTTTATTTGCGAGACTTTTGATGACTACTTCTATTTCATTAGGGGTTATAGGTCTGTTTAGATTGTTTATCTGTTCTTGATTTAGTTTAGGCAAGTGATATCTATCCAGGAAATTGTACAATTCCTTTAAATTTTCAAATTTTGTGGAGTACAGATTTTCAAAGTATGCCCTGATGATCCTCTGGATTTCCTCAGAGTCTGTTGTTATGTCCCCATTTTCATCCCTGATTTTGTTAATTAGCATGCTCTACCTCTGTCTTTTGGTTAGTTTGGACAGAGGTTTATCTATTTTGTTGATTTTCTCAAAGAACCAACTCTTTGTTTCATTGATTCTTCTCGGTGTTTCCCTGTTTTCTACTTGATTGATTTCAGCCCTCAATTTGATTATTTCCTGGCGTCTGCTCCTCCTGGGGGAGTTTGCTTCTATTTGTTCTTGAACATTCAGCTGTGCTATTAATTCTCTAGTATGACTGTTCTCCAGTTTTTTCATGTGGGCACTTAGTGCTATAAACTTTCCTCTCAGCACTGCTTTCAAAGTGTCCCATAAGTTTGTGTATGTTGTGTCTTCATTCTCATTGAAATCGAGGAAGTCTTTAATTTCTTTTTTTATTTGTTCCTTTACCCAGGGATGGTGCAATTGTGCATTGTTCAATCTCCATGAGTTTGTAGGGTTTCTGCGATTTGTGTTATTGTTGAATTCTAATGTTAATGCATGGTGGTCTGATAAGATGCAGGGGGTTATTCCAATTTTTTTGTATCTGTGGAGATTTGTTATGTTTCCTATTATGTGGTCAATTTTAGAGAAGGTTCCATGTGGTGCCGAGAAGAAGGTATATCCCTTTGTATTTGGGTGGAATGTTCTATAGATGTCTGTTAAACCCAGTTGGGTCATAACTTCTATAAGTTCTTTTGTTTCTTTGTTAAGTTTCTGTCTGGAGGTCCTGTCTAGCGGTGAGAGCAGAGTGTTGAAGTCTCCTACTATTAGTGTGTGAGATTTTATGTGCATTTTGAGCTTTAGTAATGTTTCTTTCACGAATGTAGGTGCCTTTGTATTTGGGGCATAGATGTTTAAAATTGAGACTTCGTCTTGATGTATTTTTCCTTTGATGAATATGAAGTGTCCTTCTTCATCTCTTTTGATTGATTTTACTTTGAAGTCTAATTTTAAGATATTAGGATTGCTACACCCGCTTGTTTCTTGGGACCGTTTGATTGGAAGATCTTTTCCCAACCATTTACTCTGAGATAACATCTGTCTTTGATGTTGAGATGTGTTTCTTGCATGCAGCAGAAGGAAGTGTTCTGTCTTCGTATCCATTCTGCTAGTCTGTGTCTTTTTATAGGCAAGTTGAGGCCATTGACATTGAGGGATATTAATGACCATTGATTGGTGATCCTTGCTTGTGCTTGATTTATTGTTAGTGAAGTTATTTTGTGTAGTTTCTCCTCCCTTTTTCTTTTGGTGTTTTGTAAAGTGTGATTATATATTGCCTGTGTCTTTGTGAATGTAGTTATCTTCCTTGGCTCTAGGTTTTCCTTCTAGCATTTTCTGTAGAGCTGGATTCATGGATATGTATTGTTTAAATCTGGCTTTGTCATGGAATATTTTGCTGTCTCCATCTATGGTAATTGAGAGCTTTGCTGGATATAGTAGTCTGGGCTGGTATCCTTGTTCCCTTAGCGTTTGTAGGACATCTGTCCAGGATCTTCTGGCCTTCATCGTTTCCATTGAGAAGTCAGATGTAATTCGGATAGGTCTGCCTTTGTATGTTACTTGGCCTTTTCCTTTAGCTGCTCTAAATATTTTCTCTTTACTCTGTAGGTTTGATGTTTTGATTATTATATGGCGAGGTGACTTCTTTTTCTGGTCGAGCCTATTTGGTGTTCTGTAAGATTCTTGTACTTTCATAGGCATGTCTTTCTTTACTTTAGGGAAGTTTTCTTCTATGATTTTGTTGAATATGTTTTCTGTACCTTTAAGTTTAATTTCTTCACCTTCTTCTATACCTATTCTTCTCAGGTTTGGCTTCTTCACGGTGTCCCATATTTCCTGGATATTTTGTGTTAAGGATTTGTTGGTTTTGAGATTTTCTTTGGTTGACGACTCTATATCCTCTAATGAGTCTTCAACACCTGAGATTCTCTCTTCTATCTCTTGTATTCTATTGGTGATACTTGCATCTGTAGTTCCTGATCGTTTACCCAGCTTTTCTATTTCCAGCATCCCTTCATTCTGTGTTTTCTTTATCGTTTCTATTTCAGCTTTCAGTCCTTCAACTGTTTGAGTTGTTTCCTTCATTTTTTTGGTTGTTCTTTCTTGGTGCTCTTTAGATTCTTTGGGAGATTTGTTTATTTCTTGAATTTTTCGCCCATTTCATGGATTTTTTGTTCGTTTTTTCTTCTATTTCTTTAAGGGATTTCCTGGTTTCTTCTTTGAGAGTCTCCATCATCTTCACGAAATAAGTTTTAAGGTCTGTCTCCTCTTCTTCATCTATGTAGGGCTTTTCAGGTCTTGCTGGTGTTGGATCCCTGGATTCTGGTGGGGTCATGTTGGTGTTTCTATTGCTGAGTGAGCTCTTATTCTGTCTTCTTCCCATCTCTTCTTTCAGTGGGTGCTGGTGGGGTCTTTCTGTCTCCACTGGTCTCCTTCCTTCCTGCTGCTGAACCTGGGGATGCTGACATGGAGTTTGGGTCCTGGTAGGGCTGATGTGTTTCCTGAAGCTGTACTCACTGGGGTTGGGGTCTTAGAAGGGCTGATGTCTTTCCTGAAGCTGGACTCACTGGGGTTGAGGTCTTGGAAGGGCTGATGTCTTTCCTGAAGCTGGACTCGCTGGGGTTGGGGTCTTGGAAGGGCTGATGTCTTTCCTGTGTGGGCGGGTCTTCTGGATGCCAGGAGCAGCCCAGAAGATCAAGGGGGATGGGGAAAGGGCAGGCGTTCCCCACCGGAGACCCAATATTACCTGAAGCTGGACTCACTGGGGTTGGGGTCTTGGAAGGGCTGATGTCTTTCCTGTGTGGGTGGGTCTTCTGGATGCCGGGAGCAGCCCCGAAGATCAAGGGGAATGGAGGAAGGGTGGGCGGTCCTCGCCGGAGACCCAATCTCACCTGAAGCTGGACTCACTCGTATTGTTAATTTTCCATAAGTTACACGTGTAGATACTCAGCCAGTGTTGTATCGTTAGTTTTCAAGAGGTTACACGTGGAGATTCTCAGACAGTGTTGAGTCCTTTATTTTCAAGAAGTTGTGCATATAGATTCAAGCACAGAGATGTATCCTTATTTTTCAATATGATACACGTGTAGTTTTTCGAACAGTGTTGTGTATTTACTTTTCAATAAGTTACACGTGTAGATTTTCAGACAGTGTTGTTTCATTAATTTTCAATTAGTTACACATGTAGATTCTCACACAGTGTTGTATCGTTAATTTTCAATAAGTTACACATGTAGAATCTCAGATCAGTGTTGTATCATTAGTTTTCCAGTAGTTACACATATAGATTCTCACACAGTGTTAGTATCATTAGTTTTCAAGTAAGTTACATGTGTAGATTCTCAGACAGTGTTGTATCGTTAGTTTTCAAGAAGTTACACATATAGATTCTCACACATTGTTGTATCATTATTTTCAAGAAGTTACACGTGTAGATTCTCAAGACAGTGTTGTATCGTTAATTTTCAATTAGTTACACATGTAGGTATTCAGGAAGTGTTGTATAGTTGATTTTCAATAAGTTACCCACGTGCATTCTCACAGAGTGTTGTATCTTAATTATCAATGAAGTTCACGTGTAGATTCTCAGACAGTATTGTGTCCTTTATTTTCAAGAACTTACACATATACATTCAAACACAGTGTTGTATCATTACTTTTCAATAAGATACACGTGTAGGTTCTCAGAGAGTGTTGTATCGTTAGGTTTCAAGTAGTTACACATGTAGTTTCACACACACTGTTGTATCGTTAGTTTTCAAGTAGTTACACATGTAGTTTCTCACACAATGTTGTATCGTTAGTTTTCAATAAGTTACTCATGTAGATTCTCAGACAGTGTTGTATCGTTAGTTTTCAAGAAGTTACACTTATAGATTCTCACACATTGTTGTATCGTTATTTTCAAGAAGTTACACGTGTAGATTCTCAAGACAGTTTTGCCTCCTTAGATTTCAATTAGTTACACATGTAGATATTCAGGAAGTGCTGTATAGTTGATTTTCAATAAGTTACCCATGTACATTCTCACACAGTGTTGTATCTTAGTTATCAATAAATTTCACATGTAGAGTCTCAGAGAGTGTTGTGTCCTTTATTTTCAAGAACTTACGGATATATCTTCAAACACAGTGTTGTATTGTTACTTTTAAATAAGATGCATGTGTAGATTCTTAGACAGTTTTGCCTCCTTAGATTTCAAGTAGTTACACATGTAGTTTCCCACACAGTGTTATATCATTAGTTTTCATGTAGTTAATCTTGAAGTTTCTCACACAGTGTTGTATCATTAATGTTCAAGAAGTTACACATGTAGTTTCTCACAGAGTGCTGTATCATTAGTTTTCAAGAAATTACACGTGTAGATTCTCAGACAGTTTTTATCATTATGTTTCCAGAAGTTACTAATATAGATTCTCACACAGCATTATTTCGTTAGTGTTCAGGAAGTTATGCATTCAGTGTAGAACTCAGAGTTATGTCGTTAGATTTCTAGATGTTACAGAGGTAGATTATCATACAGTGCTTTATCATTAGTTTCAAGAAGTTATGCACATAGATACTCACACAGTGTTGTATAGTTTGTTATTAAAAAGTTACACATGTAGATTCTTTCACAGTTTTGTATCATTATTTTTCAAGACATTACACAAGTAATTTTTCACACAGTGTTGTATTGTCAGTTTTCAAGAAGTTACAGGTGTAGATTCTCACACAGTGTTGTACCATTAGTTTGTAAGAACTTACACGTGTAGATTCTCAGAGAGTGTTCTGTCGATTTATTTTCAAGAGTTTACTAATACAGATTCAATCACAGTGTTGTATTGTTACTTTTCAATAAGATACACATGTAGATTCTCAGATAGTGTTGTAGCGTTAATTTTCAAGAAGTTACACATGTAGATTCTCAGACAGTGTTGTTTCATTAGTATTCAAGAACTTAAGCTTATAGTTTCTCGCACAGTGTTGTATCGTTTGTTTTCAAGAAGTTACACATGTAGATTCTCAAGACAGAGTTGTATCCTTAGTTTTCATGAAGTTATGCTTAAAGATTCTCACACAGTGTTGTATCTTAAATTTTCAATATAATCCACCTGTAGATTCTCACACAATGTTGTATCGTTAGTTTTCAAGAAGTTATAAGTTTAGATTCTCAGCAGGAGGTGTTGGCACACTCCTTTAATCCCAGCACTTGTGAGGCAGAGGCAAGCAGATCACTGTGAGTTCAAGGCCGGGCTAGACCGAGAGCCTAAAACAATACAAAGAAACCCTGTCTCGTAAAAACAAAAAAATTTGTATATTCTCAGACAGTTTTGCTTAGTTAATTTTCAATAAGTTACATGTGTAGATTCTGACATAGTGCTGTATCTTTAATTTTCTACAAGTTACACGTGAAAATTCTCAGTGTTTTGTCCTTTATTTTCAAGAAGTTACGCATATAGATTCAAACACAGTGTAGTATCATTAGTTTTCATTAAGATACACGTGTAGATTCTCAGACAGTGTTGCATCCTTAGTTTTCAATAAGTTACACATGTAGTTTCTCACACAGTGTTGTATCATTATATTTCCACGTAGTTACACTTGAAGTTTCTCACACAGTGTTTTATCATTAGTTTTCAAGAAGTTAAACGTGTAGATTCTCAGACAGTGTTGTGTCCATTATTTTAAAGAAGTTACGAATATGGATTCAAACACAGGGTTGTATCATTAATTTTCAATAAGATATACATGTAGATTCTCACCCAGTGTTGTATCATTAGTTTTCAATAAGTTACACGTGTAGATTCTCAGACAGTGTTGTATCATTAGTTTTCCAGAAGTTACTAATGTAGTCTCTCACACAGAGTTATTTCCTTGGATTTTAAGAAGTTATGCATTCAGTTTAGAACTCAGAGTGTATCGTTAGTTTTCAAGAAGTTACGCACATTGATACTCACACAGTGTTTTATTGTTTGTTTTCATGAAGTTGCACATGTAGATTCTATCACAGTTTTTTATGCTAGTTTTCAAGATATTATGCATGTAGTTTCTCAGAGTTGTGTCTTTAATTTTTAGAAGTTATACGTGGAGATTCTCACACTATGTTGTATCGTTAGTTTTCAAGAACATATGTATATAGATTCTCTCACAGTGTTGTATCATTAGTTTCAAGAAGTTATGCATTCAGTTTAGAACTCAGTATTGTATCGTTAGATTTCATGGAGTTAGGTATATAAATTCTTACACAGTGCTGTATCATTAGTTTTTAATAAGTTATTAATATAGATTCTCACATAGGGTGTTGTATCGTTTTTTTACAAGATGTTACTCACATATTTTCCCACAAAGTATTGTTTCCTGTGTTTTCAATAAGTTACATGTATAGATGTGCAGACAGCTTTGTATCATTAGTTTTCAAAATGTTACTCATGTAGTTTTTCACACTGTGTTGTATCATTAGTTTTCAAGAAGTTACACATATAGTTTCTCAGACAGTGTTGTATCGTTAGTTTTCAAGGAGTTATACGTGAAGATTCTCACACAGTGTTGAGTCATTTATTTTCAAGAAGATATACATATAGATTCAAACACAGTGTTGTATTGGTACTTTTCAATAAGTTACACATGTAGTTTCTCACGAGTATTATATTGATAGTTTTCAATATGTTGCAGGTGTAGATTCTCAACAGTGTTGTTTCGTTAATTTTTAATTAGTTACATGTGTAGATTTTCAAACAGTGTTGTATTGTTAATTTTCAATAAGTTACAAGTGTAGATTCTCAAACTGCGTTGTATCATTAGTTTTCAAGAAGTTATGCTTATGGATTCTCACACAGTGTTGTACTGTTAGTTTTCAAGAAATTAAATGTTTAGATTCTCAAGACAGTGTTTTATCATTAGTTTTCAAGATGTTACACTTATAGATTCTCACACAATATTATAACATCTGTTTTCAAAACATTACATGTGTAGATTCTCACACAGTATTGTAACTTTAATTTTCAATATGTTACACGTGTAGATTCTCAGACTGTGTTGTGTCCTTTTTTTCGAGAAGTTGCAGATATAGATTCAAACACAGTGTTGTATCGTTAATTTTCAATAAGATACACGTGTGGATTCTCAGACAGAGTTGTATCGTTAGTTTTCAAGAAGTTACACTTATGGATTCTCACAACGTGTTGTATTGTTAGTTTTCAAGACGTTAAACGTTTAGATTCTCAAGACACTGTTTTATCATTAGTTTTCAATGTTACAGTTATAGATTCTCACACAATGTTATATCATCTGTTTTCAAAATGTTACACATGTAGATTCTCACACAGTATTGCATCTTTAATTTTCAATATGTTACATGTGTAGATTCTCAGACTGTGTTGTGTCCTTTTTTTCAACAAGCTATGCATATAGATTCAAACACAGTGTTTTATTGTTACTTTTCAATAAGATACACATGTAGATTTTCAGACAGACTTGTATTTTTAGTTTTCAATTATTTACACATGTAGTTTCTCACACAGTGTTGTATCATTAGTTTACAAGTAGTTACTAATGCAGTATCTCACACAGTGTTGTATTGTTAGTTTTCAAGAAGTTACACGTGTGGATTCTCAGACAGTGTTTTATCGTCAGTTTTCAGGAAGTTAAAATTATAGATTCTCAAACAGTGTTGTGTCATTAATTTTCAATAAGTTACACGTGGAGATTCTCAAACAGTGTTGTATCGTTAGTTTTCCAGAAGATACTAATGTAGTTTCTCACACAGAGTTATTTCATTAGTTTTCAAGAAGTTATGCATTCAGTTTAGAACCGAGATTTTTATCTTTAGATTGTAAGAAGTTACGTAGACTGATTCCCACACAGTGCTGTATCATTACTTTTCAAGTAGGTACGCACATAGATACTCACACAGTGTTTTGTCGTTTGATTTTAAGAAGTTGCATATGGAGATTCTCTCACAGTGTTGTATCGTTAGTTTTCAAGATGTCATGCATGGTTTTCCTCAAACAGTGTTGTGTCATTAATTTTTACAAGATACACATGGAGATTCTCACTCTGTGTTATATCGATAATTTTCTACAACTTACGCATATAGATTCTCACTCAGTGTTGTATCGTTAGTCTTCAAGACCTTACATATATAGATTCTCACTCAGTGTTGTATCTTTAGTTTTTATAAGTTACACATGTGGCATCTCACACAGTGTTTTATCGTTACTTTTATAGAAGTTATGCATTCAGTTTTGAACACAATATTTTATTGTTAGATTTCAAAAAGTTAACCTAATAGATTCTCAAACATTATTGTATCATTAGTTTTAAATACGTTACAGGTGTAGATTCTCAAATAGTGTTGTGTCCTTTATTATGAAGAAGTTAATCATATAGATTACAAAACAGTTTTGTATCCTAACTTTTCAATAAGATACAAGTGTAGATTCTCAGACAATGTTGTATCTTCAGTTTTCAAGTAGATACACATGGAGTTTCTCACACAGTGTTGTATCGTTTGTTTTCAATAAGTTACACGTTCAGATTCTCAGTCATTGTTGTGTCCTTAAATTTCAATTATTTACATGTGTAGATTCTCACACAGAGTTTTATCGTTAATTTGAAATAAGTTACATGTATAGATTCTCAGACAGTGTTGTATCGTTAGTTTTCCAGAAGTTAGTATTGTAGTTTCTAATAAAGAGTTATTTGTTAGTTTTCAAGGCTCAATAGATTCCCTAGGCCTCTTCACTGACACCCAGATTCAGGGGGTCTTGATCAGTCCCATGCTGGCTTCCCATGCTGATGCCTGGGATTCAAGAGTTAACCTTTGTGTGGTCAGCTGTTTCTGGGGGTTAAACCAGCCCAGTCTTAATCCCTTTGATCATCAGTCCTCCCTCTCTGTTACTGGCTTTCTTGAGTTCAGCTCAGTACTTAACCAAGGGAGTCTGCCTCTTCTTCGATCAGCCACTAAATAAAGTTTCTGTTTCCCAGACTCTCTGGCCATAGGATTGTAGGCTGGCACTCCCCAGATCTATGTCTAAAATCCATATATGAGAGAGTACATGCCATGTTTCTCTTTTTGTGACTGGGTTACCTCACTCAGGATGGTTTCTTCTAGTGTCATCCATTTGCCTGCGAATCTCATGATTCCATTATTTTTTTCTGCTGAATAGTACTCCATTGTGTAGATGTACCACATTTTCTCTATCCACTCTTCGGGTGAGGGACATCTAGGTTGCTTCCACGTTCTGGCAATTACAAATAAAGCTGCTCTGAACATAGTGGAACAGACATCTTTGTTGTATGAATGGGCATCTTTTGGATATATGCCTAAGAGTGGAGTTGCTGGGTCTTGTGGTAGGTTTATTCCCATTTTTCTGAGGAATCTCCACACTGATTTCCAAAGTGGCTGAACCAGTTGGCACTCCCACCAGCAATGGAGGAGTGTCCCCCTTTCACCACATCCTCTCCAGCATAAATTGTCATTGGTGTTTTTGATTTTAGCCATTCTGACAGGGGTGAGATGGTATCTGAGAGTTGTTTTGATTTGCATTTCCCGGATGGCTAAGGATGTTATGCATTCAGTTTAGAAGTCAGAGTAGTATCATTAGATTTCAATAAGATATGTAGATAGATTCTCACACAGTGCTGTGTCATTAGTCTTCAAGAAGTTGATCAAATAGTCACACAGTGTTGTATCATTTGTGTTTAAGAAGTTATACAGAATACCAAATAGAAGGGACCACAAAAAATCCCCTCGCCCCATAATAATCAAGGCCCCAAATATACAGAATAAAGAAAGATTATTAAAAGCAGCTAAGGAAAACGGTCAAGTAACATATAAAGGCAGACCTATCACAATTACACCTGAGTTCTCCATGGAAATTCTGAAAGCCAGAAGGGCCTGGATAGACATTCTACCAACACTAAGAGACCATGGATGCCAGCCCAGACTACTATACTGATTCCCCATCCATTCAGGGGATCTTGTCTCCATCCTCTTCTCTTGGGTACTATGCATATATGCATATCTTTTAGGTTCTTTCCTGTTTCCCAGACTCTCTATCAGTGAAGTACAAACTGGCACTATCCTGATCCATGTCTAAAATCCATATATGAGTGAGTACATACCATGTTTGTCTTTTTGAGACTGGGTTACCTCACTCAGGATGGTTTCTTCCAGTGCTATTCATTTCCCTGCGAATTGTGTTTTTCTGCTGAGTAATACTCCATTGTGTAAATATACCCCATTTTCTCTATCCACCTGAATGGATGGGGAAAACGGTGAGGGGTGGGGGGGAGTAGGAACTGGGAAGAAGAGAGGGGGAGAAGAGAAATAGAGAGTAGGTCATGGGGGATCAGGACGTTGAGTGGGTGAGGGTAGAATAGGGGGAAGAGGGAATCATAGGTTAAAAGACAGATCAGACACCAGAGTGACCTCTAGTGATCTAAAGGGGTAACACCAATTGGCAAGCTAAGCAATGGTGGAGAGACCACCTTGATTGCCCATTCCTGATAATGAACTTGATGTCTATAACCATCCAGGAGCCTTCATCCTGTGAATGATGGAAGCAGAGGCAAACACACAGTTAATCACTGTACTGAACCCAAGGAACCCAGTGACAGAGAGAGAGGAGTGATGAGCAAATTGGCAAAGAATGGGCTGGTAAAACCAGCAGAGACAGCTGATCTGAACACGGGAGAGCTCTTGGACCCCAGACTGACAGTGGGGAGGCCAGCATGGGACTGATCTGGACCCCCCAAATGTGAGTGTCAGCAAGAAGGCCTGGGCAACCTATGGGGCCCTGAGCTGTGGATCAGTGTCTATCCCTGGTATACAAACAGTCTTCGTGTGCTTACAGCACAAAGAGGGATGCTCTCTCAGCCTGGACTCTTAGGGGAGTGACTGGACCCTACCCAGAGTAAAATGACAGACTCTGATATCTCCTAGGTGGAAGGATTTGGCAATAGGGTGGGAGGGTGGGGGGGAAGGGGAGTGTGGGAGGATGGGAGTGATAGGGAACTGGGATTGACATGTAAAACAAGCTATTTAAAATTAAAAAATAAAAGAAAATTTAAAAAAAGATTTCAAAACAAAACAAAACAATCAAAAAAAAAAAGACTGGGCTGGTTTAACCCCCAGAATCAGCTGACCTGACAATGGTTAACTCTTGAATCCCAGACATCAGCCTGGGAATCCAGCATGGGACTGATCAAGACCCCCTGAATGTGGGTGTCAGTGAGGAGGCCTAGGGAATCTATTGAGCCTTGGGCAGCAGATCAGTACCCATCCCGAGTATACACACGGACTTTGGACTCCCATCAAACAATATGAGGTGCACTCTCACCCTGAACACTTGGGGAAGGGTCTAGGCCCCGCCCTATATGAAATGACAAACTATGGACACCCCCATGGAGGGCCTCACCCTCCCTGGGGAAATGAGGGGACAAAGGGGGGTTGGGGTAGGGATCGGGATCGGGAAGAGGGGAGGGAAAGGGAGAGGGACCTGGAACTGACTTGTGAAGCAACCTTGTTTCTTATCTAAATTTAAACTGAAAAATAAACAAAAAAAGAAGTTATACATGTTGATTCTCTCACCGTTTTGTATCGTTAGTTTTCAGGAAGTAACACATGTAATTTTCTCACAGTTTTGTATCGTTTGTTTTCAAGAAATTAGATGTGTAGAAAATCAGACAGTGTTGTGTCCATTATTTTCAAGATGTTATGCATATAGTTTCAAAAACAGGGTTGTATCGTTACTTTTCATTATGATACAAGTGTAGTTTCTCACACAGTGTTATATCGTTAGTTTTCAATATGTTACACATGTAGATTCTCAGACAGTGTTGTTTTGTTAATTTTCAATTCGTTACACTTGTAGATTCTCACACATTGTTGTATCGTCAATTTTCAATAAGATACATGTATAGCTTCTCAGACAGTGTTGTATCGTTAGTTCTCAAGAGGGTATGCTTATAGATTCACACACAGTGTTGTATCATTAGTTTTCAAGAAGATACACATGTAGATTCTCAGTGTTGTGTCCTTTATTTTCAAGAAGTTACGCATATAGATTCAAACACAGTGTTGTATCGTTACTTCTCAATAAGATGTAGTTTTTCACACTGTGTTGTGTCATTAGTTTTCAAAAAGTTACACTTGTTGATTCCAGGACCCTGTTGTATATGTACTATTCAAGAACTTACATATATAGATACTCACTCAGTGTTGTATGGTTAGTTTTCTAGAAATTACACGTGGAGATTCTCAAGACAGTTTTGTATCATTAGTTTTCAAGAAGTTACTCTTATAGATTCCCACACAGTGTTGCATCATTAGTTTTCAATATGTTACATGTATAGATTCGCACACAGTGTTGTATCGTTAGTTTTCAAGAAGTTACACATGTATTTTTTCAACAGTGTTGTATTGTTAGTTTTCAAGATGTTACACATGTAGATTCTCAAACAGTGTTCTGTGATTAATTTTTATAAGTTACAGGTAGAGATATTCACAATGTGTTGTATCGTTAATTTTCAAGAACTTACGTATATAGATTCTCACTCAGTGTTGTATGGTTAGTTTTCAAGAAGTTAGATGTATGGCTTCTCCATCCAGTATTGTATCATTAGGTGTCGAGAAGTTACGCTTATAGATTCTCACACAGTGTTGTATCATTAGTTTTTAGTAAGTTAAATGTGTAGTTTCTCACACAGTTTTGTATTGTTAGTTTTCAATGTTACACGTGTAGATTCTCAGATAGTGTTGAGTCCTTTATTTTCAAGTATTTACAAATATAGATTCAAAGACAGGGTTGTATCGTTTCTTTTCAATAGGATACATGTGTAGTTTCTCACACAGTGTTGTATCATTAATTTTCAATAAGTTACACGTGTAGATTCTCAGAAAGTGTTGTTTTCTTAAATTTCATCTTGTTACACGTGTAGATTCTCACACATTGTTGTATCATTAATTTTCAATAAGTTACACATGTAGATTCTCACATAGTTTTTGTCGTTATTTTTCAAGAAGTCACACGTGTAGATGTTCAGACAGTGTTGACTACATTATTTTCAAGAAATTACACATATAGATTCAAACACAGGTTTGTATCATAAATTTTCAATAAGATATACATGTAGTTTCTCACACAGTGTTGTAGTTAATTTTCAATAAGGTACATGTATAGATTCTCAGACAGTGATGTATCATTAGTTTTCAAATAGTTACACATGTAGTTTCTCACAGAGTGTTGTCTCGTTAATTTTCAAGTACTTACACATTTAGTTTCTCACACAGTATTGTATCGTTAGTTTTCAATAAGTTGCACCTGTAGATACTTACACATTGTTATATCTTTAGTTTTCAATAAGTTACACCTGTAGATTCTCACACTGTGTTATATCATTTGTTTTCAATAAGGTACACGGGTAGAATCTCACACAGAGTTGTATCGTTAGTTCTCTAGAAGTTATGCAAGTAGTTCCTCATATAGTGTTGTATTGATGGTTTTCAAAAGTTACATGTAGTTCTCACAGTGTATCTTAGTTTTCAAGAATTACTTAGATTCTCACACAGTGTTGTGTCGATAGTTTCCAAGAAGTTACACGGGAATATTCTTAAACTGTGTTGTATGGTTAGTTTTCAATATGTTACACATGTAGATTATCATACAGCGTTTTAGAGTTGGTTTTCAATAAGTTACACGTGTAGAATCCCACACAGTGTTGTGTCATTTAGTTTTCAATGAGTTACACATGTAGATACTTACACATTGTTATATCTTTAGTTTTCAATAAGTTACACCTGTAGATACTTGCACATTGTTATATCTTTAGTTTTCAATTAGTTACACCTGTCGATTCTCACACTGTGTTATATCATTTGTTTTCAATAAGGTACACGGGTAGAATCTCACACAGAGTTGTATCGTTAGTTTTCTAGAAGTTACTCAAGTAGTTCCTCATATAGTGTTGTATTGATGGTATTCAAGAAGTATTACTTATAGATTCTCACACAGTATTGTTTCATTAGTTTTCAATAATTTACGCATGTAGTTTCTCACACAGTGTTGTATCGATAGTTTCCAAGAAGTCACACATGTAGTTTCTCACACAAGTTTGTCATGCTAGTTTTGAAGAAGTTACCTTTGTAGATTCTCACACAGTGTTATACTGTTAGTTTTCCATAAGGTACACATGTAGTTACTCACACAGTGTTGTATCATTAGTTTTCAACAAGTACACATGTAGATTCTCACACAGTGTTGTATAGTTAGTTTTCAAGAATTTACACACATAGTTCCTCACACAATGTTGTTTTGATGGTTTTCGAGAGGTATCACTTAAGATTCACATACACTGTTGTGTCTTTAGTTTTCATTAAGATACGCATATAGTTTTTCACAGTTTTGAATCGATAGTTTCCAAGATGTTACTCATGTAGTTTCACACACCGTGTTGTATCAGTCGTTTTCAAGAAGTTATGCTTATAGATTATCACAAAATATTGTATCGTTAGTCTTCAATGAGTGACAACCTAAACCTAACCATAACCTTAACGTACCCCTAAACATAACCTTAACCTAATGCTAATGACAACCCTAACCTAAACCTAACACTAACACTAACCTTAACCCTAACCCTAACACTAACACTAATCCTAACCCTAACCCTAAACCTAACCCTAATCCTAACCCTAACCCTAACTTTAAGCCTAACCCTAACCCTAAACCTAAACTTAAGCCTAAACCCAACCGTAACCCTAACCCCTAACACGAACCCAAACCTTAACCCTAAACATAACCCTATCTCTAGCACTAACTCTAACCTAAACATATTTCTAATCCTAACCCAAATACTAACCCTAACCTTAACCCTAACACTAATAATTACCCTAACCCAAAACCCTAAACCTAACCCTAGCCCAAGCCCTAACCCTAACCCTAACCTCTAAACCTAACCCTAAATCTATCCCTAAACCTAAACCTAATCCTAACCTTAACACTAACACTAACCCTATCCCTAACCCTATCCCTAAACCTAACCCTAATCCTAACCCTAATCCTGACCCTAACCCTAACTTTAAGAGTAACCCTAGCTCTAAAACCAACCTTAAGCCTATAACTAACCCTAAACCTACCCTAACCCTATTCGTAATCCTAACCCTAATCCTAATCCTAAACCTAACACTAACCCTAGCCCTAACCTTAATACTAACACTAACCTCTAATTCTAACACTATCCCTAACACTAACTCTAATCCTAACCTAAACCTAACCCTAACCCTAACCCTAACCTTAACCCTAATGCTAACCCTAACCCTAGCCCTAACTCTAACCCTAACCCTAACACTACCCTAACCCTATCCCTAAACCTAACCCTAATCCTAAACCTAACTCAAACCCTAACCCTAACCCCAACCCTTAGCCTAACGCTAACCCTAATGGTAACCCTAACCCTAACTGTAACCTCAACCTAATCATAACCCTAACCCTAACCCTAACGCTAACAATAAACCTAACCCTAACCCTATCCCTAACACCTAACCCTAACCCTAATCTCTAAACCTAACCCAGACTCTACCCCTAACCCTAACCCTAACACTATACCTAAACCTAACCCTATCCTTAACCCTAACGCCAAACCTAACACTAACCATAACCCTAACCCTAAACTTAAGCCTAACCCTAACCCTAAACTTAAGCCTAACCCTAACCCTAATCCCTAACCCGAATTCGAACCCTAATCCTAACTATAACCCTAACCTTAGCCTAATCCTATCACAAACTATAACCCTAACCCTAAATATAACCGTATTCCTAAATCTAAAACTAAGCATGATCCTAACCCTAACCCTAACCCATAACCCTAACACTAACCCTCTAACACTAACCCTAACTCGAATTCTAACGATAACCTTAAATTCTAACCCTAACCCTACCACTAACCCTAACCTTAACCCTAAACCTAACCCTAACACTACCCTTACCCTATACCTAAACCTAACCTAATCCTAACCCTAACCCTAACTCTAACCCTAGCCATAACCACTACATAATACTAGCCCTAACCATCTAACCCTAACCATAACCCTAACAATAACCCTCACCATCAGGTTTCACGTAGATACGGATGGAATTTTGAAAATATTTTTGTATCGTTAGTTTTCAATACGTTAGGCATATAGATTCTCCCACTGTGTTGTATCGTTACTTTTCAAGGAGTTACACATGAAGCTTCTCATAGAGTGTTATATAGTTAGTTTTCAAGAAGTTATGCAAGTAGATTCTCAAACAGTGTTGTATCATTAGTTTTCAAGAAGTTACACATGTAGATTGTCAAAGAGTGTTGTATAGTTAGTTTTCAGTAAGTTACACGTGTAGATTCTCACACAGTGTTGTATCCTTTGTTTTCAATAAGTTACACCTGTAGATACTTACCCAGTGTTATATCTTTAGTTTTCAATAAGTTACACCTGTAGATTCTCACACAGATTTGTGTCGTTAGTTTTCAATAAGGTACACGTGTAAAATCTCACACAGCGTTGTATCCTTAGATTTCAAGAAGCTACACATGAAGTTTCTCACACAGTGTGGTATCTCTAGTTTTCAAGTAGTTACACATATAGATTCTCACACAGTTTTGTGTCGTTAGTTTTCAAGTAATTGCGCATGTAGTTTCTCACACAGAATTGTATCGATAGTTTCCAAGATGTTACAGGTGTAGGTTCTCACAATGTGTTGTATCCATAGTTTCCAAGAAGTTACAGGTGTAGATTCTCACACAGTGTTGTGTCGATAGTTTACAAGAATTTACATGGGTAGATTCTTAAACTGTGTTGTATCCTTAGTTTTCAATAAGTTACACGTGTAGATTCTCATACAGTATTGTATCGTTAGTTTGGCAGAAGTTACTAATATAGTTTCTCACACAGAGTTATTTCGTTAGTTTTCAAGAAGTTGTGCATTCTGTTTAGAACTCAGAGTTGTATCGTTAGATTTCAAGAAGTTACATAGATAGAAGTTTTGCTTATAGATACTCACACAGTATTATATCGTTAGTTTTCAATAAGTTACACCTATAGATTCTCACACAGCATTGTATCGTTAGTTTTCAATACTTACACGTGTAGATTATCACACAGCATTGTAGCGTTAGTTTGCAATAAGTTACACGTGTAGAATCTCACACAGTGTTGTGTTGTTAGTTTTCAATAATTAACACGTGTAAATTCTGACACAGTGTTGGATCGTTAGTTTTCAATAAACCGAACGTGTAGAATCTCACACAGAGTTGTATCGTTAGTTTTCTAAAATTTACCCATGTAATTTCTCATCGGTGTTGTATCACTAGTTTTCAAGTAGTTAAGCCTATAGATTCTCACACAGTATTGTATTGATAGTTTTCAATAAGTTACATGTGAGATTCTCACACAGTGTTGTATTGTTAGTTTTCAAGAAAGTATGCATGTAGTTTCTCACACACTGTTGTATCGATAGTTTTCAAGAAGTTACACGTGTAGATTCTCACTCTGTGTTGTATCGACAGTTTCAAAGAAGCTACAACTGTAGATTCTCACACAGTGTTTTATCGTTAGTTTTCAATAAGTTACATGTGTAGATTCACACACTGTGTTGTATCTTTAGTTTTCAATAAGTTATACCTGTAGATACTCACAAAGAATTTTATCCTTAGTTTTCTTTCTTTCTTTTTTTTTTTTTGATTTTTTGAGACAGGGTTTCTCTGTAGCTTTAGAGGCTGTCCTGGAACTCACTTTGTAGACCAGGCTGGCCTCGAACTCACAGAGATCTGCCTGCCTCTGCCTCCCGAGTGCTGGGATTACAGGCGTGTGCCACCAATAAGGTAAACGGTTAGAATCTCACACAGCGTTGTGTTGTTAGTTTTCTAGAAGTTACACAAGTAGTTCCTCACACAGTGTTGTATTGATGGTATTAAAGAAGTAGATGCTTATAGATTCTCACACAGTGTTATTTCATTAGTTTTCAAGAAGTTACACATGTAGTTTCTCACACAAGTCTGTAACGCTAGTTTGAAGAAGTTACAGGTATAGATTCTCACACAGTGTTATATCGTTAATTTTTCATAAGTTACACATGTAGTTGCTCACACAGTGTTGTATCGTTAGTTTTCAAGAAGTTATGCATGTAGTTCCTCACACAGCATAGTATTGATCATTTCCAATAGGTATCGCTTAAGATTCGCATAGAATGTTGTGTCTTTAGTTGTCCATAAGATAACGCATGTAGTTTCTCACACAGTGTTGTATCGATAGTTTCCAGGAAGTTAAACTTGTAGAATCTTACACAGCGTTGTAGCATTAGTTTTCAATAAGTTACACGTTTAGACTTGCAACACAGTGTTGTGTCATTAGTTTTCAATAATTTACAAGTGTAGATTCTGACAAAGTGTTGGATCGTTAGTTTTCAGTAAGTTGCAAGTGTAGATTCTCACACAGCGTTGTACACTTAGTTTTTAAGAAGTTACTCATGTAATTTCTCACACAGTGTCGTATCGTTAGTTTCAATATGGTACACGTGTAGAATCTCACACAGCATTGTATCCTTAGTTTTTAAGAAGTTACTCATGTAATTTCTCACACAGTGTTGTATCGTTAGTTTTCAATAAGGTACATGTGTAGAATCTCACACAGAATTGAATCCTTAGTTTTCAAGAAGTTATGCATGCAGTTTCTAACATAGTGTTGTATTGCTAGTTTCATGAAGTTATTCATGTAGTTTCCCACAGTGTTGTATCACTAGTTTTCAAGTAACTACACTTATAGATTCTCACACCGTATTGTATCGTTAGTTATCAATAAGGTACATGTTTAGATTCTCACACAGCGTTGTATCATTAGTTTTCGATAAGGAATATGTGTTGAATCTTACACAGTGTAGTATTGTTAGTTTGCAATGTTACACGTGTAGATTATCACACAGCGTTGTAGCATTAGTTTTCAATAAGTTGCACGTGTAGAATCTCACACATAGTTGTGTAGTTAATTTTCAATAAGGTATACCAGCAGATTATCACACAGATTTGTATCATTAATTTTCAATAAGTTACACGTGTAGATACTTACACAGTTAGTATCTTTAGTTTTCAATAAGTTACACCTGTAGATTCTCACACCGAGTTGTGTCGTTAGTTTCCTACAAGGTACACGTGTATAATCTCACACACTCTTGTATCATTAGTTTTCAATAAGTTGCACATGTAGATTCTCACACAGCGTTGTATCTTTAGTTTTCAATAAGTTGCACGTGTAGATACTTACACAGTGTTGTATCTTTAGTTTTCCATAAGGTACACATGTAGATTCTCACACAGCGTTGTATTGTTAGTTTTCAACAAGGTACACGTGTAGAATCTCACACATCATTTTATCGTTAGTTTTCAAAAAGTTATATGTGCAGAATCTCACACAGCATTGTATCTTTAGTTTTCAATAAGTTAAACGTGTAGATCCTCTCACGGTGTTGGATCGTTAGTTTTCAATAAGGTACAGATGTAGAATCTCACACATTATTGTATCCTTAATTTTCAATAAGGTACACGTGTAGATTCTCACACAGCGTTGTAGTGTTAGTTTTCAATAAGTTGCACGTGTAGAATCTCACACACTGTTGTATCATTAGTTTTCAATAAGTTGCATGTGTAGATTCTCATACAACATTTCATCTTTAGTTTTCAATAAGTTACACGTGTAGATACTTGCACAGTGAAGTATCTTTAGTTTTCAGTAAGTTACACCTGTAGATTCTCACACAGATTTTATTGCTAGTTTTCAATAAGGTACACGTGTTGAATCTCACACAGCGTTGTTTTGTTAATTTTCAAGAAATTACACATGTAGTTTCTCACAAAGTGTTGTGTCCATAGTTTCCATTAAGTTAAAAGAGTACATTCTTAAACTGTGTTGTATCGTTAGTTTTCAACAAGTAACACGTGTAGATACTTACACAGTGTTGTATCTTTAGTTTTCAATAAGTGTCACCTGTAGATGCTCACTAGAGTTGTGTCATTAATTTTAAATAAGGTACACCTGTAAAATCACACACAGCGTTGTATTGTTAATGTTCAATAAATTAAATGTGGAGATTCTCACACAGTGTTGTAACGTAAATTTTCAATAAGTTTCACGTGTAGATTTTCAGACAGTGTTGTATTTTTAGTTTACCAGAAGTTACCAATGCAGTTTATCAAAGATTGTTGTTAGTTTTCAAGAAGTTATGCATTCAGATTAGAACCCAGAGTTGTATCATTAGATTTCAAGAAGCGAAGTAGATAGATTCTCACACTTTGTTCTATCATTACTTTTCAAAAACATACATATATAGATTCTCAAACAATATTATATCGTTAGTTTTCAAGACGTTATGCATTAAGTTTAGAACTCTGTATTGTATCCTTAGATTTCAATAAGTTAGGATTATAGGTTCTTACACAGTCTTGTATCATTAGTTTGCAATACGTTACAAGTGTAGATTCTCAGACAGTGTTGTATTGTTAGTTTTCAAGTAGATACACATGGAGTTTCTCACACAGTGTTGTATCGTTTGCTTTCCAGATGTTACTAATGTAGTTTCTCACAGAGTTATTCTGTTAGTTTTCAAGAAGTTATGCATTCAGTTTAGAAGCCAGAGTTGTATCGTTAGATATCAAGAAGTAACCTAGATATATTCTCACACTGTGTTTTATAGTTAGTTTTCAAGAACTTACAAATATAGATTCTCACACAGTGTTGTATCATTAGTTTGCAATATGTTGCACGTGTAGAATCTCAGACAGTGTTGTATCATTAGATTTCAAGTAGTTATACATGTAGTTTCTCACACAGTGTTGTATCATTAGTTTTCAAGTAGTTACACATGTAGTTTCTCAGACAGTGTTGTATCGTTAGTTTTCAATAAGTTACCCATGTAGATTCTCACACAGTGTGGTATCGTTTGTTTTCCAGATGTTACTAATGTAGTTTCTCACAGAGTTATTCCGTTGGTTTTCAAGAGTTGTATCGTTAGATATCAAGAAGTAACCTAGATGTATTCTCACACTGTGTTTTATAGATAGTTTTCAAGAACATATGTATATAGAGTCTCACACAGTGTTGTATCGTTAGATTTTTTTTTTTGGTTTTTCGAGACAGGGTTTCTCTGTAGCTTTGGAGGCTGTCCTGGAACTCACTTTGTAGACCAGGCTGGCCTCGAACTCACAGAGATCCGCCTGCCTCTGCCTCCCGAGTGCTGGGATTAAAGGCGTGCGCCACCAACGCCAGTTATGCATTCAGTGTAGAACTCAGTGTTGTATCGTTAGATTTCACGAAGTTACATTTGTAGATACTCACACAGTGTTGTATCATTAGTTTTCAAAATGTTACACGTGTAGAATATGAGACAGTATTGTGTCCTTTATTTTTAAGAAGTTACGCATATAGATTCAAACACAGTGTTGTTTCGTTAGTTTTTGATTAGTTACACATCTAGTTTCTCACACAGTGTTGTGTCGTTAATTTTCAATAAGTTACACGTGTACATTCTAAGACATTGTTGTATCATTAGTTTACAAGGAATTACGTGTGTTGATTCTGAAGACAGTGTTCTCTCATTAGTATTCAAGAAATTACGCTTATATATTCTCATACTGTGTTGTTTCATTAGTTTTCAATAAGTTACATGTGTACATTCTCACACAGTGTTGTATTGTTAATTTTAAATAAGGTACATGTGTAGATTCTCAGACAATTTTTTTCGTTAGTTTTCAAGAAGTTCCTAATGTAGTTTCTCACAGAGTTATTTCGTTAGTTTACAAGAAGTTATGCATTCATTTTAGAACCCAGAGTTGTATCGTTAGATATCAAGAAGTAAGCTAGGTATATTCTCACACTTTTTTATCGTTAGTTTTCAAGATCTTATGTATGTAGATTCTCACACAGTGTTGTATCATTAGATTTCAAAAAGTTATGCATTCAGTGTAGAACTCAGTGTTGTATTGTCAGATTTCAAGAAGTTACGTTTATAGATACTCACACTGTGTTGTATTATTAGTTTTCAAAACGTTACACATGTAGATTGTCAGACAGTGTTGTGTCCTTTATTTTTAGAAATTATGCATATAGATTCTAACACAGTGTTGTATTGATACTTTTCAATAAGATAAAGGAGTAGATTCTCAGAAAGGGTTGTTTCATTAGTTTTTAAATAGTTACACATCTATTTTCTCACACAGTGTTGTATCGATAGTTTTCAATAAGTTACACGTGTAGATATTCAGATAGTGTTGTATCATGAGTTTTCAAGAAGTTATGCTTATAGATTTTCACACAGGGTTGTATCATTAGTTTTCAATAAGTTGCACGTGTAGATTCTCAGACAGTGTATCATTAATTTTCAATAGGTTGCCTGTGTAGATTCTCACTCAGTGTTGTATCGGTAGTTTTCAATAAGTTTCTCGTGTGGATTCTCAGACAGTGTTGTATAGTTAGTGTTCAAGAAGTTATGCAATCAGTTTAGAACTCAGTGTTGTATCGTTAGATTTCAAGATGATATGTATATACAATCTCACACAGTGCTGTATCGTTAGTTTGCAATAACTTACGAATATAGATTCTCACATAATGTTCTATCTTTTGTTTTCAAGATGTTACTCACGTAGTTTCCCACAAAGTTTGTTTCCTTTGTTTTCAATACGTTATGCATATAGATGTGCACACAGCTTTCTATCATTAGCTTTCAGGAAGTTACATATGTAGTTTCTCACACTGTGTTGTATCATTAGTTTTCAATAAGTTAGACATGCAGGTTTTCACACTGTGTTGTATCTTTAGTTTTCACGAAGTTACACGTGTAGATTTTCATACGATGTTGAGTCCTTTATGTTCAATAAATTACGCATATAGATTCATTCACAGGGTTTTCCTTTATTTTCAAGTAGTTACATATACAGATTCAAACACAGGGTTGTATCATTTCTTTTCAATAAGATACAGGTATAGATTCTCAGTCAGTTTTGTTTCATTAGTTGTCAAGCAGTTGTACGTGTAGTTTCTCACGCCGTGTTGTATCAGTTTTCAATAAGTTACACATGTATTTTCTCACAGAGTGTTGTATCATTAGTTTTCCAGAAGTTACTAATACAGTTTCTCACACCGTGTTATTTCGTTAGTTTTCGAGAAGTCATGCATTCAGTTTAGAACTCAGAGTTGTATTGTTAGATTTCAAGGAGTTACACTTATAGCTTCTCACACAATGCTCTATCATTAGTTTTAAAGACGTTATGCACATAGATACTCACACAGTGTTATGTCGTTTGTTTTCAAGAAGATACACATGTAGATTTTCTCACAGTGTTGTATCATTAGCTTTAAGATGTTACACATGTAGTTTCACTAATAGTTTTGTGTCATTAATTTTTGTAAGTTACACTTGGATATTCTCACACTCTTTTGTATCGTTAGTTACAAAAGTTAACTCCAATACTCTTCAAAGTATTCAACACAATAGAAGCAGGAGGCTCACTGCCAAACTCTTTATATGAGGCTAAAATTACCTTGATACTCAAGCCACACAAAGACACAACTAAGAAAGAAAACTATAGACCAATTTCCCTCATGAACATCGATGCGAAAATACTCAATAAAATACTAGCAAACCGAATTCAAGAACACATCAGAAAAATCATCCACCATGATCAAGTAGGCTTCATCACAGGAATGCAGGGATGGTTCAACATTAGAAAATCTATCAATATAATCACACCATATAAACAAACTGTGAAAGAAAAACCACATGACCATCTCACTAGATGCTGAAAAAGCCTTTGACAAAATCCAGCACCCCTTCATGATAAAGGTCCTAGAGAGATCAGGGATAACAGGAACATACTTGAATATAATAAAAGAAATATACAGTAAACCAACAGCTAACATCAAACTAAATGGAGAGAAACTCAAAGTAATTCCTCTAAAATCAGGAACAAGACAAGGCTGTCCACTCTCTCCATATCTCTTCAATATTGTACTTGAAGTCCTAGCTACAGCAATAAGACAACAAATAGAGGATAAAGGGGATACAAATAGGAAAAGAAGTAGTCAAGTTTTCACTATTTGCAGATGATATGATAGTTTACATAAGTGACCCGAAAAACTCTGCAAGGGAAATCCTAGAGCTGATAAACACCTTCAGCAAAGTGGCAGGATACAAGGAAAACTCAAAAAAATCAGTGGACCTATTATATACAGACGATGAAGTGACTGAGAAAGAAATCAGAGAAACCTCACCGTTTACAATAGCCATAAACAGCATCAAATATCTGAGGATAATGTTAACCAAGGAAGTAAAAGATCTTTATATCAAGAACTTTGAGTCTTTAAAGAAAGAAATATAAGAGGATACCAGAAAATGGAAAAGATCTCCCATGCTCTTGTATTGGTAGGATCAACATAATAAAAATGTCAATCTTGCCAAAAGCAGTCTACAGATTCAATGCAATCCCTATCAAATTCTGGCACAATTCTTCACAGACCTGGAAAGAAAATTAATCAACTTTATATAGAAAAACAGAAGGCGCAGGATAGCCAAAACAACCCTATATAATAAAGGAACTTCAGGAGGCATCACCATACCTGATTTCAAGCTCTATTATAGAGCTATAGTCCTGAAAACAGCTAGGTATTGGCAGAAAAATAGGCAGGTAGACCAATGGAACCAAACTGAAAACCCTGATTTTAACCCACACACCTATGAACACTTGATTTTTGACAAAATAGCTAAAACTATACAATGGAAAAAAGAAAGCATCATCAACAAATGGTGCTGGCATAAGTGGGTACTGGTATGCAGAAGACTGCAGATAGATCCATGTGTATCGCCTTGTACAAAACTTAAGTCCAAATGGATCAAAGATCTCAACATAAATCCTGCCACACTGAAACTTTTAGAAGAGAAAGTGGGATATACTTTTCAACGAGTTCGTACAGGAGACCACTTCCTGAACATAACACCAGTGGCACAGATACTGAGATCGACAATTAACAAATGGGACCTCATGAAACTAAAAGCTTCTGTAAGGCAAAGGACACAGTCAACAAGACAGAAAGGCAGTCCACAGAATGGGAAAAGATATTCACTGACCCCACATCTGACAGAAGGCAAATCTCAAAAATTTACAAAGAACTCAAGAAGCAAGTCTCCAAAACACCATAGGATCCAATCAAATGTTAGGGTACAGAAATAAACAGAGAATTCTCAATAGAGGAGGCTAAAATGGCTAAGAGACACTTAAGAAAGTGCTCAACATCCTTAGCCCTCAGGGAAATGCAAATCAAAACAATACTGAGATACTATCTTACTCCTGTCAGAATGGCCAAAATCAAAAACACCGAAGACAATTTATACTGGAGAGGATGTGGAGTGAGGGGAACACTCCTCCACTGCTGGTGGGAGTGCCAACTAGTACAGCCACTTTGGAAATCAGTATGGAGATTCCTCAGGAAAATGGGAATTAATCTATCACAAGACCCAACAATTGCACTCTTGGGCATATATCCAAATGAGGCAAATTCATACAACTAGGGCATCTGCTCCACTATGTTCATAGCAGCATTATTTGTAATAGCCAGAACCTAGAAGTAACCTAGATGCCCCTCAAATGAAGAATGGATAGAGAAACTGTGGTACATTTACACAATGGAGTATTACTCAGCAGAAAAAACAATGGAATCTTGAAATTCGCAGGTAAATGGATAGTACTGTCAGAAACCATCCTGAGTGAGGTAACCCAGTCGCAAAAAAGACAAACATGGTATGTTCTCACTCGTATATGGATTTTAGACATGGATCAGGAGAGTGCCAGTCTGCACTTCCACTGATAGTGAGTCTGGGAAACAGGAAAGATCCTAAAATATATGCATATATGCATAGTACCCAAGAGAAGAGGATTGAGACAAGATCCTCTGAATGGATGGGGAACACGGCGAGGGGTGGGGGGAGTGGGACCTGGGAAGAATAGAGGGGGAAAAGAGGAAGGGAGTTGGTCATCGGGGAACAGGAAGTTGAGGGGGTGGGGGTAGAATAGGGGGAAGAGGGAATCATAGGATCGAAGACAGATCAGGCACCAGAGCGACCTCGAGTGATCTATAGGTATAACACCAATTGGCAAGCTAAGCAATAGTGGAGAGACCACCTCAAATGCCCATTCCTGATAATGAACTTGATGTCTATAACCATCCGGGAGCCTTCATCCAGTGACTAATGGAAGCAGAGGCAAACACACAATTAAGCACTGAACTGAACCCAAGGAATCCAGTGACAGACAGAGAGTAGTGATGAGCAAATTGGCAAATAATGGGCTGGCAAAACCAGCAGAGACAGGTGATCTGAACAGGGGAGAGCTCTTGGACTCCAGACCGACAGCGAGGAGGGCAGCATGGAACTGATCTGGACCCCCCAAATGTGAGTGTCAGCTAGAAAGCCTGGGCAACCTATGGCGCCCTGAGCAGTGGATCAGTGTCTTTCCCTGGAATACAAACAGTCATCATGTGCCCATAGCACAAGTAGGGATGCTCTCTCAGCCTGGACTCTTATGGGAGTGCCTGGATCCTATGCGGAGTGAAATGACTGACTCTAGATATCTCCTATGTGGAAGGAATTGGAAATAGGTTGGGAGGCTGGGGGGGAAGGGGAGTGCGGGAAGAGTGGAGGGAGAGGGAACTGGGATTGACCTGTAAAACAAGCTATTTAAAATTAAAACAAAAAATAATAAAAGAAAAAAACAAAAAAGAAAAAAAAGAATAGCAATTCCCCGTGGTGGGATACCTTGCTCAGCCTTGATACAGTTGGGAGGGGCTGGGTCCTGCCTCATCTCGGTATGCCAGACTTTATTGACTACTCAAAGGAGGCCTTATCCCCTCTGAGGAGTAGATGGTGGTGGGAAGGAGAGAGGTAGGGGTGGGAAAATGTTATGAATTGGTAATTGGTGTTGTTATGTTAAAGGCAAAAAATAATTTAAATAAAAATATAATTTTAAAATTAAAAAAGAAAAAGTTACACGTGCAGATTCTCAGATAGTGTTGTTTCCTTAATTTTCAATTAGTTACACGTGTAGATTCTTACCTATTGTTGTATCATTGATTTTCAATAAGTTACACGTGTAGACTCTGACAGTATTGTAGTGTTAGTTTTCAAGAAGTTACATTTATAGATTCTCACACAGTGTTGAATTGTTAATTTAGAAGAAGTTACACATGTAGGTCCTCAAGACAGTGTTGAATCATTAATTTTAAAAACTTTACGCTTATAGATTCTCACACAGTGTTGTGTCATTAGTTTTCAATACGTTACATGTGTACATTCTCACACAGTGTTGTATCTTTAATTTTCAATATGTTACATGTGTAGATTCTAAGACAGTGTTGTATCATTAGTTTTCAAGTAGTTACACATGTAGTTTCTCACACAGTGTTGTATCATTAGTTTTCAAATAGTTACACATGTAGTTTCTCAGACAATGTTTTATCGTTAATATTCAATAAGTTACACCAGCAAATTCTCAGAAAGTGTAGTATGGTTAGTTTTCCAGAAGTTACTAATGTAGTTTCTCAAACAGATGTATTTCGTTAGTTTTCAAGATGTTATGCATTCAGTTTAGAACCCTGAGTTGCTTCGTTTGATTTCAAGAAGTTATGCATTCAGTTTAGAACTCAGGTGGGTATCGTTAGATTTCAAGAATTTACATATATAGATTCTCACACAGTGCTGTATCGTAAATTTTCAATATTTTAAGTAGTATCCCAAAATATGTTGTTTTCATTGTTTTCAATAAGTTACGCTTATAGAAGTACAGGTATCTTTGTATCGTTAGTCTTCAGGAAGTTAAGCATGTAGTTTCTCTCACTGTGTTGTATCATCAGTTTTCAAGAAGTTACACATGTAGTTTCTCACAGAGTGTTGTATCATTAGTTTTCCAGAAGTTACTAATACAGTTTCTCACACCGTGTTATTTCGTTAGTTTTCAAGAAGTTATGCATTCAGTTTAGAACTCAGAGTTGTATTGTTAGATTTCAAGGAGTTACACTTATAGCTTCTCACACAATGCTGTATCATTAATTTTCAAGAAGTTAGGCACATAGATACTCACACAGTGTTGTATCATTTCTTTTAAGAAATTGCACATGTCGATTCTCTCTCAGTGTGGTATCGTTAGATTTTAAGATGTTATGCATGTAGTTTCTCAAACAGTGTTGTGTTGCTACTTCTTATAAGTTACACGTGGAGATTGTCACACTGTGTTGTATCGTTAGTTTTCAAGAAGTTTCACATTTACTTTCTCACACTGTTGTATCATTAGTTTTCAAGAAGTTATACATGTAGTTTCTCAGACAGTGTTGAGACCTTTATTTTCAAGAAGTTACTAATATAATTCAAACACAGGTTTGTATCGTTACTTTTCAACAAGATGCACATGTAGATTCTCAGACATTGTTGTTTGGTTAATTTTCAATAAGTTACACGTATATTCTCACACAGTGCTGTATCGTTAATTTTCAATAAGATACACGAGTAGGTTCTCAGACAGTGTTGTATCGTTATTTATCAAGTAGTTACACAAGTAGTTTCTCACACACTGTTGTATCGTTAATTTCCAATAAGTTACACGTATAGCTTCTCAGACAGTGTTGTACCGTTAGTTCTCAAAAAGTTATGCTTACAGATTTTCACACAGTGTTGTATCATTAGTTATCAATAAATTACCTTTATAAATTCACACACAGTGTTGTATCATTAGTTTTCAAGAAGTTACACCTGTGGATTCTCCAGACAGTATTGTATCATTATGTTTCAAGAAGTTGCTCTTATAGATTCTCACACAGTGTTGTATTATTAGATTTCAATAAGATAAATATGTATTTTCTCACACTGTGTTGTATCCTTAGTTAAAGAAGTTACAAGTGTAGATTCTCAGACAGTGTTGAGTCCTTTATTTTCAAGTAGTTACGCATATAGATTAAAAGACAGGGTTGTATGATTACTTTTCAATAAGATACACCTGTAGATTCCCACACATTGTTGTATCATTAATATTCAATAAGTTACACGTGTAGATTCTCACATAGTTTTATCGTTATTTTTCAAGAAGTTACACGTGTAGATTCTCTTACAGTGTTGTGTCCTTTATTTTCAAGATGTTACGCATATAGTTTCAAACACAGGGTTGTATCATTACTTTTTATTATGATACAAGTGTAGTTTCTCACACAGTGTTTTATCGTTAGATTTCAATATGTTACACATGTAGATTCTCAGACAGTGTTGTGTCGTTATTTTTCAATAAGGTACACGTGTAGACTCTCACACATTGTTGTGTCGTTAATTTTCAATAAGTTACACGTATAGCTTCTCAGACAGTCTTGTATCGTTAGCTCTCAAGAAGTTACGCTTATAGATTCTCACACAGTGTTGTATCATTAATTTTCAAGAAGATACACTTGTAGATTCTCAGACAGTGTTGTATCCTTTATTTTCAAGAAGTTACGCATATAGATTCAAACACAGGGTTGTATCGTTACTTCTCAATAAGATACAGATGTATTTTCTCACACAGTGTTGTATGTTAGTTTTCAAAATGTTACACTTATAGATTCTAGGGCACTGTTGTACAGGTACTTTTCAAGAACTTACATATATATATTCTCACTCAGGGTTGTATGGTTAGTTTTCAAATAATTACACGTGGAGATTCTCAAGGCAGTGTTGTATCATTTATTTTCAAGAAGTTACACTTATAGTTTCTCACACAGTATTATATCACTAGTTTTCAATACTTTACATGTGTAGATTTGCACACAGTGTTGTATCGTTAGTTTTCAAGAAGTTACACATGCAGTTTTTCACACAGTGTTGTATCATTTGTTTTCAAGATTTTACACATGTAGTTTGTCAAACAGTGTAGTGTCATTAATTTTTATAAGTTACACGTGGAGATATTCACAATGTGTTGTATCAGTAGTTTTCAAGAACTTACGTAGATTAGATTCTTACTCAGTGTTGTATCCATAGTTTTCAAGAAGTTACACGTGTGGATTCTCCAGACAGTATTGTATCATTAGGTTTCAAGAAGTTACGCTTATAGATTCTCACACAATATTGTATCATTAGTTTTCATTAAGATAAATATGTAGTTTCTCACACTGTTTTGTATCGTTAGTTTTAAAGAAGTTACACGTGTAGATTCTCATACAGTGTTGAGTACATTATTTTCAAGAAGTTACACATATAGATTCAAACACAGGGTTGTATCGTAACTTTTCAATAAGATATACATGTAGTTTCTCACACAGTGTTGTATCATTAATTTTCAATAAGGTACACATTTATATTCTCAGACAGTGATGTGTCAATAGTTTTCAAGAAGTTACACGTGTAGATTCTCCGACAGTGTTGAGTCTTTTATTTTCAAGAAGTTACGCATAGAGTTTCAAAGACAGGGTTATATCATTACTTTTCAATAAGATACCCATGTAGTTTCTCACATAGTGTTGTATCGTTATTTATCAATATGTTATACTTGTAGATTCTCAGATAGTATTGTTTCGTTAAATTTCTATTATTGTCACGTGTATATTCTCACACAGATTTGTATCGTTAATTTTCAATAGAGTTAAACGTGTAGATTCTCAGATAGTGTTGTATCGTTAATTTTTAAAAAGTTACACGTATAGATTCTCACACAGTATTTTATCATTAATTTTCAATAAGTTACACGTATAGATTCTCAGACAGTGTTGTATCATTAGTTTTCAAGAAGTCACACGTGTAGAATCTCACACAGTGTTGTATCATTAATTTTCAAGAAGTTACTCGTGTAGAATCTTAGACAGTGTTGTATCATTAGTTTTCCAGAAGTTACTAATATAGATTCTCACACAGAGTTATTTCATTAGTTTTCAAGAAGTTATGCATTCTGTTTAGAACTCAGTTGTGTATCGTTAGATTTCAAGAAGTTACATATATAGATTCTCACACAGTGCTGGATCGTTAGCTTTCAATAAGGTGCATGTGTAGAATATCAAAAAGCGGTTTATCATTAGTTTCAATAAGATGCACGTGTAGATTCTCACATACTGTTGTATCGTTAATTTTCCATAAGTTGCACGTGTAGATTCTCTCACACAACTTTTATTGCTAGTTTTCAATAAGGTACACGTGTGGAATCTCACACAGCGTTGTTTCATTAGTTTTCAAGAAATTATGCATGTAGTTACTCACACAGTGTTGTATTGATGGTTTTCAAGAAGTATCGCTTATAGATTCCCACACAGAGTTGTTTCATTATTTTTCAATGTATTTTTTCACACAGTGTTGTATCGATAGTTTCGAAAAAGTTACACATTTAATTTCTCACACAAGTCTCTAACGCTAGTTTTGAAGAATTTACATGTGTAGATTCTCACACAGTTTTATATCGTTAGTTTTCCATAAGTTACACATGTAGTTTCTCACTCAGTGTTGTATCAATATTTTCAATAAAGTACACGAGTGGATTCTCACACAGTGTTGTGTCGTTAGTTTTCAAGAAGTTATGCATGTAGTTCCTCACACAGTGTTGTATTCATGATTTTCAAGAGGTGTTGCTTAAGATTCGCATAGAGTGTTGTGTCTTTCGTTTTCCTTAAGGTACGCATGTAGTTTCTCACACAGTATTGTATCAATAGTTTCCAAGAAGTTACACAAGTAGATTCTCACACAGTGTTGTACCCTTAGTTTTGAAGTAGTAACACGTGTAGACTCTCACACAGTGTTGTGTCATTAGTTTTCAAGCAGTTACACGTGCAGTTTTTGACACAGTGTTGTATCGTTAGTTATCAAGAAGTTACACATGTAGTTTCTCACACAATGTTGTATCGTTAGTTTTCAAGAAATTATGTATGTAATTTCTCACACAGAGTTGTATCGATAGTTTCCAATAAGTTACTAGTGTAGATTCTCACACAGCGTTGTGTCGTTATTTTTCAATAAGGTACATGTGTAGACTCTCACACAGTGTTGTATCATTAGTTTTCAAGAAGTTATGCATATAGTTTCTCACACAGGGTTGTATCGCTTGTTTTCAAGTAGTTATGCTTTTAAATTGTCACACAGTATTGTATCGTTAGTTATCAATAAGGCACACGTGTAGTTTCTCCCACAGGGTTGTAAAATTAGTTTTCAAGCAGTTACATGAGTAGATTTTCGCCCAGTAATGTATCCTTAATTTTCAATTAGTTTCACGTGCAGATTCTCACACAGTGTTGAATCATTTTCAATAAGTTACACGTGTAGATTCTCAGACAGTGTTGTATCATTAGTTTGCCAGAAGTTACTAATGTAGTTTCTCAAACAGATTTATTTCGTTAGTTTTCAAGAAGTTATGCATTCAGTGTAGAACTCAGAGTTGTATCGTTAGATTTCAAGATGTTATGTAGATATAAGTTTTGCTTACTGATTCTCACACAGTGTTGTATCCTTAGTTTTCAATAAGGTACAACGTGTAGATTCTCACACAGCGTTGTATGATTAGTTTTCAAGAAATTACACATGTAGTTTCTCACACAGTGGTGAATCGATAATTTCGAATAAGTTACAGTGTAGATTCTCACACTGTGTTATATCATTTGTTTTAAAGAAATTACTCACATAGATTCTCACACAGTGTTGTGACGATAGTTTCCAAGAAGTTACATGGGTAGAATCTTAATCTGTGTTGTATCGTTAGTTTTCAATAACTTACACGTGTAGATACTTACACAGTGTTGTATCTTGAGTTTTCAATAAGTTACTCGTATAGATTATCACACAGTGTTGTAGAGTTGGTTTTCAATAAGTTACACCTGTAGAATTGCACACAATGTTGTGTCGTTAGTTTTCAAATAGTTACACGTGCAGATACTTACACATTTTTGTATCTTTAGTTTTCAATATGTTACAACTGTAGATTCTCACACAGCATTGGATCGTTAGTTTTCAATAAGGTACACTGGTAGAATTTCACACAGCGTTGTATCGTTTGTTTTCTAGAAGTTACTCAAGTAGTTCCTCATACAGTGTTGTATTGATGGTTTTCAAGAAGTATCGCTTATAGATTCTCACAAAGTGTTGTTTCGTTAGTTTTCAATAAGTTACGCATGTAGTTTCGCACACAGTGTTGTATCGATAGTTTCCAAGAAGTCACACATGTAGTTTCTCACACAAGTTTGTAACGCTAGTTTTGAAGACATTACCTGTGTAGATTCTCACACAGTGTTATATTGTTAGTTTTCAACAAGGTACACTTGTAGATTATCACTCAACGTTGTAGGGTTAGTTGGCAATAAGTTGCACGTGTAGAATCTTGCACCCTGTTGTATCGTTTGTTTTTAAGATGTTACTCAGGTATTAACCCCCAAAGTGTTGTTTCCTGTGTTTTCAATAAGTTACACATATAGATGTGGAGCCAGCTTTGTATCATTAGTTTTCAAGAAGTTACTCATGTAGTTTGTCACACTGTGTTGTATCGTTAGTTTTCAAGGAGTTACACGTGTAGATTCTCTTACAGCGTTGTATCTTTAGTTTTCAATAAATTACACGTGTAGATACATACACAGTGTTGTATCATTAGTTTTAAATAAGTTACAACTGTAGATTCTCACACAGCATTGTATCGTTATTTTTCAAGAAGTTACAGTTACAGATTCTCACAACGTATTGTATCATTAGTTTTCAATAAGGTACACATGTAGAATCTCACACAGCGTTTTATCGTTAGTTTTCAATAAGTTATACGTGTAGATTATCACACAACGTTGTATTGTTACTTTTCAATAAGTTACACCTGTAGATTCTCACACATTATTTTATCATCAGTTTTCAATATGGTACACGTGTAGAATCTCACACAGCATTGTATCGTTGGTTTTCAAGAAGTTAGGCATGCAGTTTCTCACACAGTGTTGTATTGCTACTTTTCAAGTACTTACACTTATAGATTCTCACACAGTGTTGTATCGTTAGTTTTCAATAAGTTACAAATGTAGATTCTGACACAATGTTGTATTGTTTGTTTTCAAGATGTTACTTATATAGTTTCCCACAAAATGTTGTGTTTTTGTTTTTAGTAAGTTACATGTACAGTTGTGCAGGCAGCTTTGTATCATTAGTTTTCAAGAATTCACATGTGTAGATTCTCAGACAGTGTTGAGTCCTTTATTTTCAAGAAGTTACCCATAAAGATTCAAACAC
>NW_024430115.1:0-33186 GCF_017639785.1 Mesocricetus auratus
GATATAGAGTCCTTAACCAAAGAAAATCTCAAAACCAACAAATCCTTAACACAAAATATCGAGGAAATATGGTACACCATGAAGAAGCCAAACTGAGAATAATAGGTATAGAAGAAGGAGAAGAAATACAACTCAAAAGTACAGAAAATATATTCAACAAAATCATAGAAGAAAACTTCCCTAACCTAAAGAAAGATATGCCTATGAAAATACAAGAATCTTACAGAAAACCAAATAGGCTCGACCAGAAAAAGAAGTCACTTCGCCATACTATAATCCTTCATGTTTTTTAATTCTGCCAAGATATCTATATTGATTCTTCAATTTTCAGTTTGTTAGGATGGTAATTTAGAGTCTGTGTGCTACTTTAATATTAGCAGGCATTAGAATTTACAGCTCCTTTTCTTTTTTGGTAGGGGGTTTCAAGACAGTTTTTCCCTGTGTCTTTGGAGGCTGTCCTGGAACTAGGTCTTGTACATCAGACTGGTCTCAAACTCACAGAGATCTTGCCTGCACCTGCCTCCCAAGTGCTGGGACTAAAGCCTTCAGGACCATGCATGTCCCAACAATATGCTTTCTAATGGATATTTTGATAGTGTAAAATTAGATATCAGAGGTCAGGTTTCAGGGAGTTGGTTTTGATGGCACATAGCTGTAATCTCAGCACTTAGGAGGCTGAGACAGGATAGCAAGTCCTAGGCCAGCTTGGGCTGCAAGTTGGTATTGAGAAAAACAATAACAAACAAAACACTCCAGACTTGGGATGTAAATGTAAACCTAAGTGTTACTGGAACATTCTCTTTCCTATAAAACTTTTTGGATCACTTTCTTTCATTTTATATGTAAATTATTATCAAGCTTGTTTTACATATCAATCCCAGTTTACCCCCTTCAACTCATCCCCAATAAACCTCTGATCCAGCCCCTTCCTGCTCCCAAGAAAGGGTGAGCTCTTCCATGTGATTCTGTCATATCATATGGAGCACCCTTTCTTGTGTCTAGGCTGAGAGAGTATCCCATTAAGTGGAATGGGCTATCGAAGTCTATTGATAGAGTATCACACTTTGTGGAATGGACTCTCAAAGTCTATTCATATTCTATGGACAAAATTGATCTACTACCAGAGGCCCCAAAGATGGTCAAGCCCTTCTCACTGACACCCATATTCAGGGGTTCTGGATTAGACCTTTGCTGGTTTCCCAGATATCAGTCTGTGGTTCATGTGCAGGTCATGTATTTCTGTAGATTTCACCAGTCTAGTTTTGACTGCTTTGCTCATCACTCCTGCAACTGTATTCTGGGATTTCAGTTCTGTATGTACTTGTGGGTGTCTGCTTCTGCTTCCATCAGCTATTGTATGAAGGCTCTAGGATGGCATATAAGAGAGCCAAATATCACTATCAGGGAAAGGTATTTATGGTATCCTCTCCACTGTTGCTTAGAATGTTAGATGGTGTCACCCTTGTAGATCTCTGCACACCTCCTTAGTGCCAGACTTCTCTTTAAAAATATAATTGTGCCCATCCTGAGTGAGGTAACCCTCACACAAATAGACAAACATGTATGTACTCATTCATATATGGATTTTAGATATGGATCAGAGGAGTCTCAGCCTACAATCCCAGTGTCAGTGAGTCTGGAAAACAGGGAGGTTCCCAAGAGAGATGCATGATACCCCAGAGAAGTCGATTGAGGCAAGATCTCCTGAGCAGATTGGGAATATCGGGGGAGGGGAGAGGGAGCCAGGAAAATGAGAGGAGGATAAGAGGAGGGGACAAGAAGATATGGGGGAGCAGGAAGGTTGAGTCGAGGTAAGAATAGAGGAGAGCAGGAAGAGAGATACCATAATAGATTGAGTCATTATAGGCTTGAGGAGATAGCTGACACTAGTGAGATCTCCAGTGATCTACAAGGATAACCATCTGGTAAATTAAGCAATAATGGAGAGACTACATTAAATGCCCCTCCTTGATCTTATATGCCATCCTAGAAACTTGATCAAGTGACTGATGGAAGGAGAGACAGATACCCACAGCTAAACACTGAACTGACCTCCTGGAACCTAATGACAGAGATGGAGGACTGATGAGCAAAGAGGTCATGACCATGATGGTGAAACACTCAAAGACAGCTGACTGGATAAGGGGGAGCTCTTGAATCCCAGACTGATGCCTGAGAGGCCAACAGGGGACTGATCCAGACTCCATGAGTGTTGTCTCAGTAAGGAGGCCACAGAAATCACTGGGGCCTTGGATAGTAGATCAATGTTTACCATGATTTATGAATGATTTTTGGGAGCCCATTCAAAATAGAAGGATGCTCTTTCAGCCTGGACACATGAGGAAGGGCCTAGGTCCTGCTCTGGATGAAATGACAGACTTTAGATATCTCCCAAGGATGGCATTACCCTCCCTGGGGAATGATGTAGGGATTGGGTGGGGGGCTGATGGAGGGACAAGGGAGGAGGGGTAGGAGAGGGATCTGGGATTGATATGTGAAGCATTCGGGTTTCTAATTTAAATTAAAAATTACAAAATCAGAATAAGAATTGAAAATTCATAACACTTGGTAAATGAGGTACTGGTATTGAAAGAAAAGGAAAGGGTAAAATTATATGGAATGGAAAATACACAGAGTGTCTGGTAAAAATATAAAGGCTCCTTCTATTATGTTATCTCTTATATTGCACTCCTCTCTTCTTCCATAGATTTCCTGCTCCCTCATGTCCTCATCTCCCATCCTTCTCTCCCTGTCTATTTTTTTCTATCTACCTCTCCCATTGGACTATACTTACAATTTACTCTTAAGGTCTTTTCCCTTTAAAATTTGCTGAGGGATTTTGTATGGCACTCTCAAGATTCTCATTATTTCTTAGCTTTTCTAGCTGTGTGGATTGTAGGCTAGTAATCCTATGCTCTATATCTAAAATCCAATGTGAGTGAGTAAAACCATATTTGTCTTTTTGTGACTGGGTTACATTGCTCAGCATGGTTTGTTCTTGTTCCATCCATTTGATGAGTAATTTCAATTTTTTCTGCTAAGTAGTACTACATTGTAAATAATATCACATTTTCTCTTCAATTGAGGGCCATCTAGGTTACTTCCAGGTTCTGATTATTACCAATAATGTTGTGATTAACATAGATGAACAGTTGTTCTTGTTTTATTAATGTGCATTTGGAGGTATATTCCTAAGAATGAATACCTGGGCCTTGTCGTAGATTGTTTCACATTTTCCCAAGGAATCTCCACACTGATATCTAAAGTTACTGTTTGTGTTGGCACTCCCACAAGCAGTGGAGAAGTATTAAACTTACTCCACATTCTCTTCAGCATAAATTGTCATTGGTGTTTTTTAGCCATTCCTACATGAGTAAATTTCTTTCAGCCAATTTAGTCTCCTCTATTGAAAATTCTCTATTTAATTCTGTATACGAATTTTAATTGAATTATTTGGTGTTTTGGAGACTAGCTTTTTATTTTGGAATTTGGTAAAGTGGGGTTATCTATTGACTGTGTTATTGTCAGTATAGTCTACTTCCTCATTATTGGGTTTTCCTAACATTACTTTCTGTATGGTTGGATTAGTGGATATGTATTGTTTATATCTGGTTTTGTTGTGGAATACTTGTTTTCTTCATCTATAATGATTGAAGGTTTTGCTCATTATAGTAGAATGGTATGCCATCCGTGGTCTATAAGTGATTGTGGAACATCTATCCAGGACAGTATGGCTTTCAGAGTTTCTATGGAGAATCAGGTTTAATTCTGATAAATTTTCATTTATATGTTAGTTTGTCTTTTTCTGATGCTTCTCTTAATATTCTTAATTTACTCTGTATGTGTGGTGTTTTGAATATTATGTCACCAGGGGACTTTTTTCTTCCACTCTATTGGGTGTTCTATAGCTTTCATTTCATGTCTTTCTATATGTTTGGAAAGGTTCATTCTATGATTCTGTTGAATATTTTTTCTGCACCTTTGAGTTGGGTTTCTGCAAATTCTTCCACACCTAATATTGTTAGGTTTGGCCTTTGCATGTTTTCTGATATTTCCTGGATATTTTGTATTAATGATTTGTTGGACTTTATATATTCTTGTTGTGGATGAATTTATTTTTGCCAGTGTATCCTCAATGTCTGAGAATCTCTCTAGAATCGCTTGAATTCCATTGCTCATGCTTGCATCTGTAATTCCTGATCCTTTACCCAAATTATCCCATTCCAGCATTCCCTCATACTGTGATATTTATTGCCTCTATTTGAGCTCTAAAACCTTGCTATCACTTGAATTGTTTCTTGCAATTTTTGGTTTGTTTTTTTCTATTTTATTAAAGGGTTTTCCCATTTCCTCTTTTAAAGTCCATTTCATCTTCTTGAAGATTTTTTAAGGGTTTTCTCTTCTTCATCTTTGTAGTGATGGTCAGACGTTGCTCATAAAAAGGCTCTAGATGCTTTTACCATTATATATGTTTTTCTGTTATTGAATACATTCTTATACTATCATCTTCACATTCCTTCTTTCAGTGCTTTGATGTGGGTTCTCTATCTCTCCTGTTGGTTAACTTTTCAAGGCTCTTTTCCAGTGGATGCAAGCAGGTCCAATACTCTTTAAGGTATAATAGTGGGTGGCTGTGGGACTCCTTCTCTTGATGGGTGAGATCAGGACAAGCACAGTAAAGTCAGGAGCCTCACTGTTTTTTTGGTCTACCATATTTGAGTAGACTTGCCTGAAGTGCACAGGCCAGGAGATCCGAGAGGACAAGAAGAATTGTAGCCAGAAGCAGGGGCCCAATATCACCTCTATGCTGAGTGGGTGTTTGGGTTGCTAATCGATATCAGAAGATTCTGATATGTAACTCAGAGTTTTGTCTCTCTGCTGGACAAGTATTGGTCTTAAAGGACTGCAACACCACCCTGACCATGCAAAGTTGTTAGGTTTTATTTAGAGAGAGTGTATAAGTGAAAGAATATTGACTTAACTAGAACTCACTCTGTAGACCAGGATAGCCACAAACTAACAGACATGTGCATGCCTCTGTCTCCTGATCGCTGAAATTAAAAACATGTACCATCACTACTTAGGTAGAAACTGTCTTAATTGGAAGTTTGAAACTAAACCTGGCATACGGGTAAATGAAAAAGAAAATCAGGAGATGTAATGGCTCAGTCTAACAATCTCTGCACTTCCAGGTTTCAGATTTGGGATGAAAATTGTGAGTTTTGAGAAAATAATAGGACTGCTGCTAAATACAATGATATTGTTCTGGAGAGATAGCTCAGTGGTTTTAAGCAAAGACTGCTCTTGCTACTGGACCCAATTTGTTTACCTACATCCACATAATTAACAATTGTCCATAGCTCCAATTCTAGGGTATCTGATGCACTCTTCTACCTTTCTTGGTCCCCAGCAATCCATTTTCTATACATTTGTACATTCTGGCAAAACATACATAGAAAATAAATATAAATTATTAAATATAATAATGCTCATGATGACAGCTTGTTGAGCACTGTCTATGTAGTTCATTGTAATCCCTCCTCTTTGAAATAGTGAAAGGAAGATGGACTGTGGATGGAGACATTGAGTCCATCCTGTATTAAATATGAGATAACACTTTAAAATATATTGATAAATTATGCGTGATAACTAAGTTGGCAGTGTGAATTTGTAGGAGTGTCTACCAAGTATTCATTGAATATCAACATATCTCAGACAAAAATTCCTAGTCTTGAAAGTGATTCATCACCTGTTCTCAAGGAGCAGTCTTAAGGCATCATATTTGACAGTTCAATCTATTGTTGGCAATTGCCTTGTAGCAATTGTAGCAGATGAATGGAATGAAGTTACCATCTAGAAATGTAAGTGAGAGATAGGGACCTTGCCATGCATGAACCATGTCCTAAGTTCAATCTTAGTATTGACGGAATAAAAAATGAAAAATAAATCCTGTAACATCTTTCAGAGAGGCATAAAGAAAACTGGAGTTATCATAGATGCTTTAAAAAATTTCTATACCTGAATTCTTAGTGTTAAAGGACTGGGACATTCAATCGTTTGGTGGACAAAAATATCAAATGAAGGTCAGATATAGGCAGAGACCCTACATGTAAAAATATATAAGTTTAAATTTAATGGGTATAGTGATGGACTGGAAAGATGACTATGCAGATAGTAGCAAATTAGATAGGCAAGCAGACTATAGGTTATTTTTCCTTTATTACCCACCTCATTGAAGAGGATATGGACATCACTAAATGAACCAAAAAATGATGAGATTACATGAATGGGGTGTGGTGACTTATCTCTGATCCAAGTTCCAGGGAATTTGTGACAGAATACTCAAGAGGCTAAGGCATATCTTGGTTATATAAGATTGTATCTGAAATAATAATGTAAACAGAAATGAAGGAACAGGATGTTTGAGAGAGGAATCTGTGGACATACGGGAAGAATTTTTCATGTGTGTTCTCATGTCTGGTCTCACAGAGATGTCAGTTGCAGATATGAAAAGCTCCTCTGTTTGAGACACAAACGTGGATTTTCTGCAGCAGTCTCAACCCTCTCTTACCACTTAGTAAATGGAGACAATTATTTGTATCAGCACATGAAATCGTTAGGTGTAATTCAGCGATCCACTTCTAACTTCAAAACAATCAGCTACAAATATTTTGAATTATTCCTGTAGGGACTTACTGGGCTCTTAGATCACTGGAGACTTACTGTTCTTTTGAATAGTGTGCAGAAGCATGTTTATTATATTAGTGGACCTACCAAGTTGGTCTAGTCCAAGCATAGGAATTTGTTAAAAAGTCCTTGATGGGTTTTGGTTCCCATATTTCCTAATGTTATATATACGCTTAATATATATATATTCCTAATGGCATATATGTGATGATCTCACTCCTGGAGAACTTGACAAAAGTAAATTACTGAACAGGATTATACTTAATCTCTACTATAAGTCATTGGTTATCATTATGCCATACCATATTACAAGGAGTAGGTAGTCTGTAGATCCTGAGTTTAGTTCTAAACCTCTCAAGTGAAGATATGATGAGGGTTACAGAGGACTATTTACCCCTCAAACAGTTGCTTTATAAAATATTGTTACCAGTAAGATAGAAGTTTGGACAGTATCTGGTCCTTTTTAGCTGGGGCTAAGCCTCCACCGACATGGACTTTTCAAATCACCTGGAAGTCAGAATAACCCATGCATGTAGAAAAATATCCCGTATCTCAAATAAAATTGAAGAGCAAGAACAACTGGACGCTAGATATAATGACATTTCCATCTCCCTTTGGAACACACCTATTTTTCTTACAAGAAATAAAGAGATAATTGGCACTGTTAACAGGTTTCGACATAGGTCTGTAAAACGTTGATGGTCAGGAGTGCCACCCACCAGGTTTACCTACTTCAGTAGGAATTCCAAAAGATTGGTTCAAATCTTTGACAAAGGGCCTGATGTTACCCTTACCTCTTGCAACTCCTCTCAAACTGCTTAGCTACAACAGAATGTTGCCATTTGTAAATGAAAATATGGTGAAGCATATGAGAACCTTTTATTTTAACTCACGGATTGGCTGAAGCTGTTGTGTCATAAGAGATTTCAATTAAGTAAGTTATATTTCAACAAACTAACCATTACATAGGGAAAAAGGATGAGTACAAGATGTACATATGTTTTTATATTTTTTGTGGCCACACCAGTATATGTGAAATGCTATTGTGAATGTATGTATCTGAACTACTTTAACTTCTTTGGATGCTAGTAAAAGGATATATAAATTGTGTTGGATATAGTTATGAAGCTAAGTAAAAAAGAAGCTACAGCCATCCAGTGTCTTAACAGGAATGGTTGGCGATTTAAGATCTCAGAGCCAGTCAGTGGAAAAGTAACAGAAGACTGCAACATGGCCTAATAGACAAAGAAATCTGTATGGATGATTCTGTACAGTTTAGCAGAGGAGATGATACAGGAAGTCTCCTTAATTTTTATGGCTGGAAAAAGAAATCTAAAGAAAAATAAAGTTTTTGAAAAGAAGCCTCAGGGAAACTGCTGTCCTGTTTGACCCCACCTACAAAGGAGTAAATATAGGTATAAATTAGGCCATGTCATCTAAGATGCAAATGAGGTCTTATCAGCAGGTGAGAGCTTTATAGATTGGATTACAGAATGGTTTAAATAATACTACAAAACTTCAAGTAATTTTGACAAGTTTTTGTGACATAGTATAGTGTGGAATTTTTGAGTGATTTTCAGAAGTTTTTGTTAAATAGTCATTGATGATATCTATTTTTAAGGGTATCTACTCATGATTTATATAATGATACCAATTCACCTAGACAGTTAACTAACGAGGGTAGACAAGTTCTTCTACACTTATAGTGTAGTCCTGCATCAAAAGATGTTAGCAAACAGTTCAAACATAATTGGTAACTTATCTCAGGTAGAGAGAGATCTGCCATCTCATAACTTTCACCATTGAAATGTCAGAAGTATGGGAAGGCGATTTGGTTTAACTTGAGACACTTATAATTAAAATTGTCAAACAATGGATTACATCCCAGATATTTACCCATAACTACTGTAAATATAATCTGTCAAGGCCTATATCCTGATTACTTATGGCAAATGGTTTTGACTCATATTACACAATTTGAGAAGTTACAATATGTGCATATGGAAGTTGAGAGGTATTCAGATTTCTCGATGGCCAGAACACAATTGGAAAAAGCCAACACATATGTGACTAAAGATAAAATAAGAGGGGTGTAATGTCTACAATCCACATATGAATCATTAAATCATGTGCTCTTCATTGTATTTTTTAATTATGGATGCCAGTGAGTTAACTTCTACTGAAAGATTCTGGATCTCGAGTGACATTTGCTCACGTCAAAAGGAGAAATCCATGAACTACAGAGTGGAGAAGAATTAATTCTGTCCTAATTTTTGGTAGAGGGTGTGTTCTGTTTTCTCAGGGGTAACGAATAAACTTCATTGGCTGCCAAAACATTTTTTATAATACACTGAGAATAGAAAATCTGTTCTTTTGTACCAAGCATGTTTGAGTGAGATCCCTGATGAACCTGTGTCTCTGACCCTTGATGTCACTCTATCTAAAACCTGAGGATGAAAGCCAACAGTTAGTTTGAGATTTCCAGTTTCTCAACAGACATGTTTCATCCACAACTCAGACCCGTGAGTTAGAAATGGAGCAATGGACAATTGTTAACCATGTGGATGTTGGGAACCAAACTTAGGTCCTGTAGCAAGACCACTCTGTGCTTAAAACCACTGAGAAATCTCTCCAGAGCCACATTATTATTTTTAACAGGAATCCTATTATTTGGTCAAACCTCCTGGATTTCTTTTTCATTTCTCACAATGCCAAGTTTACTTTCAAATTTCAATTAAGACTGTTTCTTGCCAAGCAGTGATGGTACATGCTTTTGATCCCAGCTATCAGGAGATAGAGGCATGTAGATATCTGTGAGTTTATAGCTATCCTGATCTACAGAGTGAGTTCCAGTTCAGTCAAGACACTTCATCTTATACACTCTTTCAATATAAAATACGACAACTTTTCATGCTCAGGGTGATGCATGAAAAGCTTGGAGCAATTCGAGCAAACCCTGATTTCTGCTGACATGCCAGGCCTCCTGGTCCTTGCTCCAGCACAGCTTATCTGGGCTGTGCAGCGTCATTTTTCCCCTTCTGTGCATAGGAATTCAAGGCTCTTTTTAGCCACGTGTCTCCCAACATACCCAGGACCTTCTCTCCGTGAATCTGTTAGTTGATTTTTATACAATCTGTTATTAGAATTTTGAGGGTCCTTTTTGGTGGAAATCTATTTTCAGTGGAGGAGCCGTGTTTGTGGGTACACCTCTGTCATCAGCTGGCCAAGCGTGGTAACTACAGAGAAGATTCTGGAAGTGGGAACAGGTACAAGAGGCCCTGCTTCTGGGCCTGTGTTCCAGTGACTGAGGATCACCTGGGAACTGCACAGGTTTTCCAATCCCAGCGGGAGACAAACAACCCAGATGCCAGGACTTCTCTCCCACTAAAGAGACCAGGAAATCAGAGGAGTCAGGGAGACCAGGGGAGCAGCAGTTCCAGTGGGATCAGATACAACAGGATACAGCAAAGGATCCAGGGGACCAGGTGGCAGGCTAAGAGCTCCAGATTCCTGTTATTCTTCTCCACCCACGGGACCAGAACGAGGACAAGGAATAGAAGAACCACCAGAGTATTGAACTTGATAGCACCCACCAAAGGGAACTCTGGTCCCCAGACCAGGAAGTGGATCTTTGTGCACCCACTAGAAGAAGAGATGGGAAAGAGACAATACAAAAACACACTCAGCAACAGAAAAACAAATATGACACCACCAGAATCTAGAGACTTCACACCAGCAAGACTGCAACATTCCAGTGCAAACGAAGCAGAAGAGAATGACCTTAAAACCACTTCCATGAAAATGATAGAGGCCCTAAAATAGGATATAGGAAAATACACGAATCAAAAGAAAACGGAAGAAGAAAAAACAAACCAAAAAATGCAAGAAATGGAAGAAAAAACAAACCAAAAAGGCAGGAAATGGAAGAAGAATCAAAGCAAAAAATGCAAGAAATGGAAGAAAAACAACGCAAAAAAATGAAAGAAATGGAAGAAGAAACACACCAAAAAAGGCAGGAAATGGAAGAAGAACCAAAGAAAACAATGCAAGAAATGGAAGAAAGAAAAAACAAAAAAATTCAAAAAAGGCAACAAATGGATGAAAAGATAAAACAGAAAATTTCAAGAAACAATGCAAACACTGCAAGGGTTGAAAACTGAAATAGAGACAATAAAAAACACAATCTGAAGAAAGGCAGGAAATAGAAAAGCTGGGCAAACAGTCAGGTACTACCGATAGAAGCATTAGCAACAGAATAGAAGAGATGGAATAGAGAATCTCAAGTGTTGAAGATACATTAGGAGAAATGGATTCATCAACCAAAGAAAACTTCAAGTCCAACAAATCCTTAACACAAAACATCCAGGAAATATGGGACACCATGAAAAGACCAAACCTCAGAATAATAGGTATATAAGAAGGAGAAGAAATCCACCTCATAGGGGCAGAAAACATATTCAACAAAATCATAGAAGAAACTACCCAATCTTAAGAAAGACATGCCAATGAAGGTACAAGAAGCTTACAGAACACCAAATAGAGTGGACCACAAAAAAGACCCATCGCCACATAATAATCAAGACCACAAATATATAGAATAAAGAAAGAATATTAAAAGCAGCTAAGCATAAAGGTCAAGTAACATATAAGGGCAGACCTATAAGAATTACACCTGACTTCTCCATGGAAACTCTGAAAGCCAGAAGGTCCTGGATAGATATTCTACCAACATTAAGAGACCAGTCTACTATACGTGGCAAAGTTCTCAATCACTATAGACAGAGAAAACAAGATATTCCATGACAAAACTAGATTCAAGCAATACGTATCCACTAACTGAGCCCTACAGAAAATTTTGGAATGAAAACTCAAACCCAAGGAAGCTAACTACAACCAGAAAAACATAGACATTAGAGAATCCCTCTATACTAACAGCTAAAAGAACAAAGGGGTGAAATTCCACACATAATTTCACCAACAACAACCATTACAAATCGAAGAAGGATGAGCAATCAATGGTCATTAATATCACTCAACATTAATGGCATTGACTCACCCATAAAAAGACACAAGCTAGCAGAATGGATTCGAAGACAGAACCCTTCATGCTGCTGCATGCAAGACACATACCTCACCCACAAAGACACACATTACCTAAGAGTTAAAGGTTGCGAAATTTTTTCTCAATCAAATGGACCCAAGAAACAAGCAGGGGTAGCAATCCTAATATCTAACAAACTAGACTTTAAAATAAAATCAATGAAAAGAGAAGAAGGAGGTTATTATATACTCATCACAAATGAAATCCCCCAAGATGAAGTGTCTATCCTGAACATCTATGTCCCAAATACAAAGGCATCCACATTCATAAAAGAAACATTATTAGAACTTAAATCACATCTAAAGTCCCACACAGTTATAGTGGGAGATTTCAACACACCACTCTCACCACTAGACAGGAATATCTGAAAGCAACTCAACAAAGAAGCAAAGGGTTTAATGGAAGTAATGACGCAACTGGGATGAACAGACATCTATGGATCATTTCATCCACATAAAAAAGAATATACCTTCTTATCACCACCACAGGGAAGCTTCTCAAAAATCGACCACATAATTGACAACATATCAAAACTTACCTGCTATAAAAAATTGCAATAACTCCTTGCATCTTATCAGACCCCCATGCGTTAAAATTAGAATTCAACAACAACACAAATTGCAGAAAATCTACAAACTCATGGAAATTGAATAATACTCAACTGCACCATTCCTGGTTCAAAGAAGAAATAAAAAAAGAAATTAAAGACTTCCTCGAATTCAATGAGAATGTTGCCACACCATACCCAAACCTATGGGACACTTTGAAGGCAGTGCTATGGAGGAATTTCTTTTTTATCATTTTTTATTTTAATTTTAAATAGATTGTTTTACATGTCAATTATGGAGGAATTTCATAGCACTAATTGACCACATGGAGAAACTGGAAAACAGTTATATTAGAGAATTAGCAGCACAGCTGAAAACTCTAGAACACAAAGAAACAAACTCCTCCAGGAGGAGTAGATGCCAGGAAATAATCAAATTGATGGCTGAAATCAATGAAGTATAAACTAGGCAAACAATAAAAAGAATCAATGCCGTGAAGAGTTGGTTCTTTGTGAAAATCAACAAGATAGACAAACCTTTGTCCAAACTTACCAAACAGTAGAGAATGAACATGCAAATTAACAAAATCAGAATTGAAAAGGGTGACTTAACATCGGACTGTGAGGAAATCCAGAGAATAATTAGGTCGTACTTTGAAAACCTGTACTCCACAAAATTTGAAAATTTAGAGGAAATGGTCGACTTCCTGTATATCTATTACTTGCAAAAACTAAATCAACAATAGATAATCAATTTAAGTAGATCTATAACCCTTGTGGAAATAGAAGCAGTAATCACAAGTCTCCCAACCAAAAAAAGTCCTGGTCCAGATGGCCTTAGTGCAGAATTCTACCAGAAATTCAAAGAACAGTTTATACCAATTCTTCTCAAAGTGTTCCACACAACAGAAGCAGAAGGTCTTTGCCAAACTATTTCTATGAGGTTTCAATAACCTTGATCAACACAAAGATACAACTTATAAAGAGAACTTCAGACCAATATCCCTCATGAACATTAATGCAAAAATACTCAATAAAATACTGGTAAATGAGATCCAAGAACACATCAAAACAATCATTCACCACGATCAAGTAGGTTTCATACCAGGCATGCAGGGATAGTTCAACATATGAAAATCCATCTGCATTGATTGATTTTAGTTTGAGGCCTAATTTGTTTGATACTAGGATACATACACCAACTTGTTTCTTGGGACTATTGTATTGGAAAATCTTATCCCAACCTTTTACTCTGAGGTAATGTCTGTCTTTGAAGTTGAGGCCTGTTTCTTATATGCAGAAGAAGGATCAATGTTGTCTTCTTTTCCATTCTGTTAGCATGTGTCCTTTTATAGGCAAATATAAACCAGTTATCTTAATTAGGTTAAATTTTATTTCTAGTACTTTTTCTAGAGCTGGATTAATGGTATATATTATTGAAATCTGGTTTTGACATATCATATCCTGTTTTCTCCTTCCAAATGATTGAAAGGTTTGCTGTGTATAGTAGTCTCTGTTGGAATACTTGGTCTCTTAGTGTTAGTAGAATATCTATCCAAGGTCTTCTGGCTTTCAGAGTTTCACTGGAGAATTTAGGTGTGAATCTGATAGGAATGAATTTATTTGTTACTTGTTATTTTTCCTTTGTTGCTGTTAATAATATTTATTCAGTATGATTTCGGTTTTTATTATTACATAGAGAGGGGACTTTTTGTGATTCACTCTATTGGGTGTTCTAAAATATATTGTACTTTCATTGGCATGTTTTCTTTAGGTTGGGAAAGATTTGTTTAATGATTTTGCTGAATATGCTTTCGGTACACTTGAGCTTGGTATCTTCACATTATCTTTCTCTCTCTCACTCTCTCTCTCTACATATATATATATATATATATATAATATTTATTTTTAAGTTTTAGTTTACATTAGAAACAAGGTTGCCTCACAAGTCAGTTGCAGGTCCCTCACCCTTTCCCTCCCCTCCTCCCCTCAACACCCCCATTATCCTCTAGTTTCCCCTGGGAGGTTGAGGCCATACATGACGGTGTCCATAGTCTGTCATTTCATCCAGGGTAGGGCCTAGACGCTCCGCCAAGTGTTCAGGTTGTGAGTGGCTCTCTCATTGTTTGATAGGAATCAAAAACCCACTTGTATACCCGGGATAAATACTGATCTACTAACCAAGGTTCAATAAATTACCTAGGCCTCCTCAGTGACACCCACATTCAGGGGGTCTTGATCAATCCCATGCTGGATTCCCAGGCATCAGTCTGGGATTCAAGAGCTAACCCTTGTCAGGTCAGCTGTTTCTGGGGCTTAAACCAGCCCAGACTTAATAACTTTGATCATCAATCCTCCCTCTCGGTCACTGGATTTCTTGAGTTCAGTGCTCAGCTGTGGGAGTCTGCTTCTTTTTCCATGAGCCACTGAATGAAGGTTCTGTTTCTCAGACTCTCTGACCATGGGATTGTAGGCTGGCACTCCCCAAAACTCTGTCTAAAATCCTTATAAGAGAGAGTACATATCATCTTTATCTTTTTGTGACTGGGTTACCTTGCTCAGGATGGTTTCTTCTAGTGCCATCCATTTACCTGCAAATTTCAGGGTTCCATTGTTTTTCTGCTGAATAGTACTCCATTGTGTAAATGTACCACATTTTCACTATCTGCTCTTCATTTGATGGGCATCTAGGTTTCTTGCGAGTTCTGGCTATTACAAATAATGCTACTATGATCATAATGTATGAATGGGCATCTTTTGGATATATGCCTAAGAGTGGAGTTGCTGGGTCTTGTGTTATGTTTATTCTCATTTTTCTGAGGAATCTCCTCCATGATTTCCAAAGTGGATGAACAAGTTGGCACTCACAGCAGCCGTGGAGGAGTAGTTTGCCTTTCACCACAACCTCTGCAGCATAAATTATCATTGGTGTTTTTCATTTTAGCCATTCTGACAGGAGTAAGATGGTATCTCAGAGTTGTTGAGCACTGTCTCAAATGCCTCCCAGCCATTTTAGACTCCTCTATTAAAAATTCTCTATTTAGTTCTGTAGCCTACTTTTTAATGGGATCCTTTGGTGTTTTGCAGACTTGTTTCTTGAGTTCTTTGTAAATATTGTAGATCAGCCCTCTGTCAGATGTGGAGTTAGTGAATATTTTTCCCATTCTGAGGGCTGTCTTTTGGTCTTTCTGACAATGTCCTTTGCCTTACAGAAGCTTCGCAGTTTCAGGAGGTTCCATTTAGTAATTGTGGAACTCACTGTCTGTGCTACTGGTGTTATGTTCAAGAAGCTGTCACCTGTACCAATTCTTTCAAGGGTATGACCCAATTTCTCTTCTACCCTTAGAAGTTTGGCTCCATTTATGTTGAGGTCTTTGATCCATTTGGACTTAAGTTCTGTGCATGGTAATAGACATGGATTGATCCGCGTTCTTCTACACGCCAGCATCCAGTTATACCAGCACCATTTGTTGAAGATGCTTTCTTTTTTCCATTGTATATTTTAAGCTTCTTTATCAACGATCAAATGTTCATACATTTGTGCTTTAATGTCAGGTTTTTCAATTTGATTCCATTGATCTACCTGTCTATTTTTGTGCCAATACCAAGCTGTTTTCAGGACTATAGGTCTATAATAGAGCTTGAAGTCAGGGATGGTGATGCCGCTGGACTTTGCCTTGTTGAACAGGGTTGTTTTGGCTCTCCTCGGTCTTTTGTTTTTCCATACAAAATTGGTTATTTTTCTTGCAATATCTGTGAAGAATTGTGGTGGTATTTTAATGGGGATTGCATTGAATCTGTAGATTGCTTTTGGCAGGAATACCTTCTTTACTACATTGATCCTACCTATCCAAGAGCATGGTAGAGCTTTTCAATTTCAGGGCTTGTTTAATTTCTTTCTTTGAAAGTTCAATATTCTTGCGATGCAGATCTTTCACTTGTTTGCTTAGTGTTACCACAAGGTATTTTGTGTTGTTTATGGCAATTGTAATGTGTGATGTTTCTCTGATATTTTTCTCTGCCCCTTTATCATCTGTATTTAATAGGGCTACTGATTTTCTTGAGTTGATCTTGTATCCTGCCGCTTTGCTGAAGGTGTTAATCAGGTATAATAGTTCCCTGTAAGAGTTCTATTTGGTCATTTATGTAAATTATCATATCCAACTGCGAATAGTCAAAGTTTGACCTCTTCCTTTCCAATTGTTATCCCTATGATCTCCTTTTGTTGTCATATGGCTCTAGAACTTCAAGTACAATGTTGAAAAGGTATGGAGAGAGTAGCAGCCTTGTCTTGTTCCTGATTTTAGAGGAATTGTGATGAGTTTCTGTCCATTTAGTTTGATTTAGGCTGTTGGTTTGCTTTTATTATGTATACGTATGTTACTGTTATCCCACATCTCTCCCAGACCTTTATTATGAAAGGGTGTTGGATTTTGTCAGAAGCTTTTCAGTATTTAGTAAGATGATCAGGTGATTTTTGTTTTTCACCTTGTTTATATGGTGGGTTAAATTGACAGATTTTCGTATGTTGAACCATTTCTGCTCACAGTGTCCTATATTTCCTCAATATTTTGTTTTAGGTATTTGTTTGACTTATTATTTTCTTTGGTCGATGAATCTATTTTGCCTTGTGTATCTACAACACCTGAGATTCTGTCTTCCATCTCTTGTATTTTGTTTTTTATGCTTATATCTGTAGTACCTGACCATTTGCCCAGCTTCTCTATTTCCAGCATTCCTTCGGAGTGTGGTTTTTTTATTGTCTCTATTTCAGCTTTCAACCCTTGTACTTTTTTATTTGTTTCTGGTGATTTTTACTTTGCCTTTTCCTTTCTTTCTTGCATTTGTTGAATGTTTTGGTTGTCTTTTCCATTTCTTGCATTTTTTGGATGGTTTTTCTCCATTACTTATTATTTTACCTTCTAGAATGGGTATTTCTACCTACATAAAAAGAATAAAAAACTGAAGACATGTATAGAAAAGGTCTCTGATTTGATATTGAAAGCTAAGTTAAGACTTAGTCAACTAACTTGAAGGGACCCAGCAAAGATTATTGTCTCTTTACAAATGAGGATATTTACTACTTATGGAAGGATAATGAATATTAATTAGCAAAGTGCTCACAGTAACTTTTTTGGAACAATTAGCAACAATTATCCCAAATCAGAAAGAATCAATTTCATAAAGAATACAATTTGGATTTTTCCATGTATTGGAAGAAAAGTGCCTGTCCCTGGATTCCTTACAGATGCAAACAAGTCAGTTAAAGCAGGTTATAAATCAGAAAATATAAGTAAAGTAGTTCAAAGCCCTTACAACACTGTACAAAAGGCAGAGTTGTACACCATTCTCATGGTACTTAAAGACTTTACAGAGCCTCTCAATTTATTTACAGGTTCTCACTATGCAGAAAGAGAGCCCTTTTACACATCGAGACTGCAGAATTTGTTCCTGATGAAACAGAATTAATCTCCTTGTTGTACAATTAGAGGAAACCACCAGAAATAGAATTCATCCTATATTTATAACACACATCAGATTCCAAACAAGTCTACCAGTCCTCTAGCACTAGGCAATGATGAGATTGACTGTTTATTAATAGAAAGAGTGTTGCTTGTTTCAGAATTTCATAAGAAACACCACTTTAATAGCAAAGGCTAAAAGAAGGATTTTTCTATCACTTGGCATAAATCCAAGGAAATCTTAAGAAACTGCCCCACCTGATCATAATATAATCATACTAAATTACCATCATGCAGTAATTACCAAATTATTTGAAAATATGAATTTTGGCAATGGATCAATTTCACTTTCCAGAATTTGGAAGTTTAAAACCTGTGCACTATACCATTGACATATTTTCAATCTTCCAATAGACTACTGCCCTCAGCTCTGAAAAAATCTGATACTGTTCTCACACACCTTGTAGAGGTGATAGATGTTATGGTTATACATGAACAAATAAAAAATGAAAATGCTCCAGCATATGTGTCCAGCAATTTGCACCAGTTTTTCAAATATGATAGCATCAAACACATAACTGGTATTCCTTCAAATCCTAAAGGACAAGCAACAGTTGGAAGATCTAACTAAACTTTCAAAGAAATGCTTCATAAACAGTAAGGAGGAAGACACCAAACACAGATTACACAATGCTTTACTAACACTTAACTTTCTTAATACCTATGAAAAAGGACATACGACTGCAGAAAGCAACTGGACTACAGAAAAAAACTTCTGAACTAAAACAGACAATGTATTTCAAGGATGATATGATCTGAGTTTGGACACAAGGATATGTGTTATATTGGGGAAGAGTTTTTGCCTCTGATTCTGCAGAAGAAAAGCTTTGTATTACATCAAAATTGATCAAGATTCCATCCTAACAGGAGATACTTCGGGAGGTGGAAAGATGACAGCTCATCCACAAAGTTATATTCTACAATGAGTAAGGAAATCTCACACAAGGAAAGGGGAATGTGTTGGGGCCTAGCCACCACAATGTCTCTTTGTTGTTTGTGAGCTGACAGCCACAGGTGTATCCTGTCTTCTAGTCCTGGTTTACTGCCCCCACATTTTCCCATTGACATAAACATCTAGCAGGAGGAAAACATGTGCTCTTACACCTGGGGTTTTTCTACTGTGTTATAAGATTATATATAAGACTGCTTCCTCCTACAAGAGAGAGACCTCTTAGCACTTCCAAAATAAAGACACTTTTTAGTACAAATAGCTGGACATTTGGTGTTTTTTTCCTGATACCTCAGAGTTGCTGTGGCAAAATTGCCGCACCAGTGCAAGATTATTTTCTAGTGTGTACAATAGGTTCAATACACTGATGGGTCTCTTAGTGGGTGCAGGTGGGTCTGAGGCACACCCTCTTCTTATGTTTGGGAGCAGGACCAGCACAGGAATATCAACCTGCTCAAACTAGCTTGGTCCCCAGGGACCAATAGACCTGCTTGCTTTTCACAGCCCAGGAAATCCCTGTGAGGACAAGCAGAACTTGATCCTGCAACAGGGTGGGAGTATCTCATCAATGTCAGAAGACTCATGTTTGCTTGGTCCACCAGGGGGAGTCACCCTTGTTTATGGATCAAAATTTGTTCAAATATAAGGTATCTAACTCAGAGTTTTGCTCTCTCTGCCTGACAACTTTTGGGACTGCAACACCACCCTGAGAATGAAAAGATGTCATGTTTTATTTTGTCTTGCTGACTGTGTCCTTTGCCTTACAGAAGCTTCTCAGTTTCAGGAAGTCTCATTTATTAATTGGTGGATCTCACTGTTCTACTGGTGTTATGTTCAGGAAGCTGTCTCCTGTACCAATTCTTTCAAGGGAACCACCCAATTTCTCTTCTAAGAGGTTCAGTGTGTCTATTTGAGGTCTTGATCCATTTGGACTTCAGTTTTGTGCATGGCGATGAACATGGATTAATCCGCATTCTTCTACATGCGAGTCCTCAAGGTATGCCTGCACCATTTGTTGAAGATGCTTTCTTTATTCCATTGAATATTTTTAGCTTCTTTGTCAAAGATCAGATGTTCGTACGTGTGTGGGTTAATATCCAGGTTTTCAATTCTATTCCATTGGTCTACCTGTCTATTTTTGTGCCAATACCAAGCTGTTTTCAGGACTATAGCTCTATAATAGAGCTTGAAGTCACGGATGGTGATGCCTCCGGACGTTGCCTTGTTGAAGAGGGTAGTTTTGGCTATCCTGGGTCTTTTGTTTCTCCATAAAAATTAATTATTGTTCCTTCAAGGTCTGTGAAGAATTATGCTGGGATTTTAATGGGGATTGCATTGAATCTGTAGATTGCTTTTGGCAATATTGCCATTTTTACTACATTGATCCTACCTATCCAAGAGCATGGGAGATCTTTCCATTTTCTGAGGGCTTCTTTAATTTTCTTCTTTAAAGTTTCAAATTTCTTGCCATACAGGTCTTTCACTTGTTTGGTTAGCGTTACCCCAAGGTATTTTAGGTTGTCTGTGGCAATTGAAAAGGGTGATGTTTCTCTGATTTCTTTTCAGCCTTTTTATCATCTGTATATAGTAGAGCTACTGATTTTCTTGAGTTGATCTTGTAGCCTGCCACTTTGCTGAAGGAGTTAATCAGCTGTAAGTGTTCCCTGGTAGTCGGTCATTTATGCAAACTATCATATCATCTGCAAACAGTGAAAGTGTAACCTTTTCCTTACCAATTTGTATCGCATTGATCACCTTTTGTAGTCATATTGGCAATGGCTAGAATTTCAATTACCATGTTGAAAAGGTATGGTGAGTATGGACAGCCTTGTTTTGCTGCTGATTTTAGAGGAATTGCATTGAGTTTCTGTCCATTTAGTATGATGTTGGCTGTTGGTTTACTGTATATAGCTTTTATTATATTTACATATGTCCCTCTTTTCCCAGATCTCTCCAAGACCTTTACCATGAAGGCGTGTTGGATTTTGTCAAAGGATTTTTCAGAATCTAGTGAGATGATCATGTGATTTTGTTTTTCAGCTTGTTTATATGGTGGATTACGTTGATGAATTTTCATATGTTGAACCATCCCTGCATCCCTGTGATGAAACCTACTTGATCATAGTGAATGATTGTTTTGATGTGTTCTTGGATCTGATTTGCCAGTATTTTATTGAGTATTTTTGCATCAATGTTCATGAGGGATATTGGTCTGAAGTTCTCTTTCTTAGTTGTATCTTTGTGTTGGGATCAAGGTTATTGAAGCCTCATAGAAAGAGTTTGGGAAAGACCCTTCTGCTTCTATTGTGTGGAATACTTTGAGAAGAATTGGCATGAGCTGTTCTTTGAATTTCTGGTAGAATTCTGCACTGAGGCCATCTGGACCTGGACGTTTTTTGGTTGGGAGACTTTTGATGACTGCTTCTATTTCCATAGTGTTTATAGGTCTATTTAAATTGGTTATCTATTCTTGATTTAGTTTTTGCAAGTGATAGCTATCCAGAAAGTCGTCCATTTCCTCTAAATTTTCGAATTTTGTGGAGTACAGGTTTTAAAATTATGACCTATGATTCTCTGGATTTCCTCACAGTCCATTGTTATGTCCCCCTTTTCATTTCTTCTTTTGTTAATTTGCATGTCCACTCACTGCTGTTTGGTAAGTTTGGACAAAGCTTTGTCTATCTTGTTGATTTTCTCAAAGAACCAACTCTTCGTTGCATTGATTCTTTTTATTGTTTGCCTAGTTTATACTTTATTGATTACAGCCCTCAATTTGATTATTTCCTGGCGTCTACTCCTCCTGGGGAGTTTGATTCTTTGTGTTCTAGAGCTTTCAGTTGTGCTGCTAATTCTCTAGTATAACTGTTCTCCAGTTTCTTCATGTAAGCCCTTAGTGCTATGAACTTTCCTCATATCACTGCTTTCAAAGTGTCCCATAGGTTTGGGTATGTTGTGTCTTCATTCTCAATGAATTCGAGGAAGTCTTTAATTTCATTTTTATTTTTTCTTTGAATCAGGAGTGGTGCAGTTGAGTATTATTCAATTTCCATGATTCTGTAGGTTTTCTGCAATTTGTGTTGTTGTTGAATTCTAATTTTAAAGCATGGTGGCCTGATAAGATCCAAGGAGTTATTCCAATTTTTTTAGTTGGTAATGTTTGATATGTTACCAATTATGTGGTCGATTTTTGAGAAGGTTCCATGTGGTGGTGATAAGAAGTTATATTCTTTTTTATGTTGATGAAATGTTCTATAGATGTCTGTTAATCCCAGTTGGGTCATTACTTCTATTAGACCCTTTGCTTCTTTGTTGAGTTTCTGTCTGGAATTCCTGTCTAGTGGTGAGAATGGTGTGTTGAAATCTCCCACTATAACGGTGTGGGGCTTTAGATGTGATTTAAGTTCTAATAATGTTTCTTTTATGAATGTGGTTGCCTTTGTATTTGGGGCATAGATGTTCAGGATAGACACTTCATCTTGGTGGATTTCACCTGTGATGAGTATGTAATGACCTCCTTCTTATACTTTGATTTTATTTTAAAGTCTAGTTTGATGGATATTAGGATTGCTACCCCTTCTTGTTTCTTGGTTCCATTTGATTAAAATTTTTTACCACCATTTAAGTCTCAGGTAATGTCTGTATTTGAGGGTGAGGTGTGTTTCTTGTATGCAGCAGAAAGAAGGGTTCTGTCTTCGAACCCATTCTGCTAGCCTGTGTCTTTTTATGGGTGTGTTAATGCCATTAATGTTGAGGGATATTAATGACCATTGATTGCTCATCCTTCCTAGATTTGCAATGGTTTTTTTTGGTTGAATTATGTGTGGAATTTCACCTCTTTGTTCTTTTGGATGTTTGTGGAGAGGGAGTTAGCTTCCTTGGGTTGGAGTTTTCGTTACAAATTTTCTGTAGGGCTGGGTAGTGGATACATATTGCTTGAATCTAGTTTTGTCATGGAATATCTTTTTTTCTCCGTCTATAGTGATTGAGAGCTTTGCCGGGTATAGTAGTCTGGGCTGGAATCCATGGTCTCTTAGTGTTGGTAGAATATCTATCCAGGACCTTCTGGCTTTCAGAGTTTTCATGGAGAAGTCAGGTGTAATTCTGAGACGTCTGCCCTTATATGTTACTTGACATTTTTCCTTATCAGCTTTTAATATTCTTTCTTTATTCTATATATTTGGGGTCTTGATTATTATGTGGTGACGGTACTTTTTTGTGGTCCACTCTATTTGTTGTTCTGTAAGATTCTTGTACCTTCATTGGCATGTCTTTCTTAAGGTTGGGATAGTTTTCTTCTTTGATTTTGTTGAATATGTTTTCTGCCCCTTTGAGGTGGTTTTCTTCTCCTTCTTCTATACCTATTATTCTTAGGTTTGGTCTTTTCATGGTGTCCCATATTTCCTAGATGTTTTGTGTTAAGGATTTGTTCGACTTGAAGTTTTCTTTGGTTGATGAATCCATTTCTCCTAGTGTATCTTCGACACTTGAGATTCTCTCTTCCATCACTTCTATTCTGTTTGTAATGATTGTATCGGTCTTACCTGACAGTTTGCCCAGCTTTTCTATTTCCTGTCTTTCTTCAGATTTTGGTTTTTTTTTGTCTCTATTTTCTTTTTCAACCCTTGCATTGTTTGCATTGCTTCTTGCAATTTTCCGTTTATCTTTTCATCCATTTGATGCCTTTTATTAATTTTTTGGTTTGCTCATTCTTCCATTTCTTGCATGTTTTGGTTTGCTTTTTCTTCCATATCTTGCATTTTTGGTTTGTTTTTTCTTCCATCTCTTGCACTTTTTTTGTGTTTTCTTCCATTTCTTTGAGGGATTTTCCTATATCCTCTTTTAGGGCCTCTATCATTTTCATGAAAGTGGTTTTAAGGTCATTCTCTTCTGCTTCGTTTGTATTAGGATGTTGGAGTCTTGCTGGTGTGGAGTCTCTAGAATCTGGTAGTGTCATATTTGTTTTTCTGTTGCTGAGTGTGTTTTGTATTGTCTCTTTCCCATCTCTTCTTCTAGTGTGTGCAGCAAGAGCCCCTTACTTGTCTGGTGGCTGGGGACCATAGTTCCCTTTTTGTGGGTGCTATCATGTCCAATAATCTGGTGGTTCTTCTATTCCTTGTCCTCGTTTTGGTCCCATGAGTGGAGAAGAAGAACAGGAATCTGGGGCGCTTAGCCTCCGACCTGGTCCCCTGGACCCTTTGCTGGATCCTGTTGTACCTGATCCTGCTGGAACATCTGCTCCCCTGATCTCCCTGCCTCCTCTGATTTCCTGGTGTCAATGATGTAAGAGAAGTCCTGGCATCTGTGGTGTTTGTCTCCTACCGGGATTGGAAACTCTGTGCAGTTTCCAGGAAATTCCCAGTCACTGGAACACAGGCCCAGAAGCAGGGCCTGTTGTACCTGATCTTGCTGCCAGAATCTTCTCTGTAGTTAAGACGCTTGGCCAGCCGATGGCGAATGTGTACTGCCCAAATAGGCTTCTCCACTGAAAATAGTTTTCCACCAAAAAGGACCCTCAAAATTCTAATAACAGATTGCATAAAAATCAACTAACAGATTCAGGGAGAGAAGGGCCTGTGTATGTTGGGAGACACGAGGCTAAAAGGAGCCTTGAAATCCTATGCACAGAAGGGGAAAAATCACGCTGCACAGCCTAGATAAGCTGTGCTGGAGCCAGGTCCAGGAGGGCTGTCATGTCAGCAGAAATCAGGTTGTGCTCGAATTGCTCCAAGCTTTTCATGCATCACCCTGAGCATGAAAAGTTGTCGGGTTTTATTTTGAAAGAGTGTATAAGAGGAAGTGTCTTGACTGAACTGGAACTCACTCTGTAGATCAGGATAGCCATAAACTCACAGATATCTGCATGCCTCTATCTCCTGAGAGCTGGGATCAAAAGCATGTACCATCACTGCTTGGCAAGAAACAGTCTTAATTGAAATTTGAAAGTAAACTTGGCATTGTGAGAAATGAAAAAGAAATCCAGGAGTTTTGAACAAATAATAGGATTCCTGTTAAAAACAATAATGTGGCTCTGGAGAGATTGCTCAGTGGTTTTAAGCACAGAGTGGTCTTACTACAGGACCTAAGTTTGGTTCCCAACATCCACCTGGTTAACAATTGTCCATTGCTCCATTTCTAACTCACGGGTCTGAGATGTGGATGAAGCATGTCAGTTGAGAGACTGGAAATCTCAAACTAACTGTTGGCTTTCATCCTCAGGCTTTAGACAGAGTGACATCAAGGGTCAGGGACACAGGTTCATGTGATATCACTCAAACAGGCTTGGTACAAAAGACCAGATTTTCTATTCTAAGTGTATTATAAAAAATGTTTTGGCAGCCAATGAAGTTTATTTGTTACCCCTGAGAAAACAGAAACACACCCTCTACCAAAAGTTAGTACAGAATTAATTCTTCTCCACTCTGTTGTTCATGGATTTCTCCTTTTGACGTGAGCAAATGTCACTCGAGATCCAGAATCTTTCAGTAGAAGTTAGCCCACTGGCATCCATAATTAAAAATAAATAAAATGAAGAGCACATGATTCAGTGATTCATATGTGGATTGTAGACATTACACCCCTCTTATTTTATCTTTAGCCATATATGTGTTGGCTTTTTCCAATTGTGTTCTGGCCATCGAGAAATCTGAATACCTCTCAACTTCCATATGCACATATTTTAACTTCTCAAATTGTGTAATATGAGTCAAAACCATTTGCCATAAGTAATCAGGATATAGGCCTTGACGGATTATATTTACAGTAGTTATGGGTAAATATCTTGGGTGTAATCCATTGTTTGACAATTTTAATTATAAGTGTCTCAAGTTAAACCAAATCGCCTTCCCATACTTCTGACATTTCAATGGTGAAAGTTATGAGATGGCAGATCTCTCTCTACCTGAGATAAGTTAGCAAATTTGTTTGAACTGTTTGCTAACATCTGTTGATGCAGGACTACACTATAAGTGTTGAAGAACTTGTCTACACTCGTTAGTTAACTGTCTAGGTGAATTGGTATCATTATATAAATCATGACATCATCAATGACTATTTAACAAAAACTTCTGAAAATCACTCAAAAATTGCACGCTATACTATGTCACAAAAACTTTTCAAAATTACTTGAAATTTGGTAGTATTATTTAAACCTATCTGCAATCCAATCTACAAAGCTCTCACTAGCTGCATCTTAGATGACATGGCCTAATTTATATCTACATTTACTCCTTTGTAGGTGGGGTAAATCAGGACAGCAGTTTCCCTGAGGTTTCTTTTCAAAAACATTATTTTTCCCTAGATTTCTTTTTCCAGCCATAAAAATTAAGGAGACTTCCTGTATCCTCTCCTCTGCTAAACTGTACAGAATCATCCAAAATTAAGTGTGTTCCAAAGGAAGATGGAAATTTCAATATGTCTAGACTCCAGTTTCTCTTGCTCCAGCTGGATATCAGTCTTCAATTTTATTTGAGATAGGGGATATTTGTCTACACACATGGGTTATTCTGACTTCCAGGTGTTTTGAAAGTCCATGTGGGGGGAGGCTTAGCCTGAGCTAAAAATCACCCAATACTGTCCAAACTTCTATCTTACTGGTAACAAAAATTTTTAAAGCAACTGTTTGAGGGGTAAATAGTCCTCTGTGCCTCACATCATATCTTCACATGAGAGGTTTAGAACTACACTCAGGATCTACGGCCTTACCTACCCCTTGTAATGTGGTATGGCATAATGATAACCAATGACTTGTAGTAGAGATTAAGGATAAACCTGTTCAGTAATTTACTATCTGTTCTTCCTGGTCATTATAAATGACTTTTCAAGATTAGACATTTGTACCTTCATCTTAGCTCTGTAATTTAATTCACTAATCTTTAAAGGGGGAAGGCAGAAATAGGAAAACTTTATGGTCCTTGTTTCTGGACATTCCTTAGGAGATCATTTTTACCTTGTTCCCAATCATTATTACTAAGCTCTCCTGAGTGTAAAAACCATGGACTTGTCTTTTCTAAAGCTAAAATAGAGCCTTACTGGCTTTGGATTTATCCTGGTACCTATGTTTATATAACAAGTCTACTAAATAGTCTATTAATAAACCCTTAGAATTTGAGGTACCCATTTTTTAATACACTCTCAAATATCCTTACCTGTAGGCTTCACGGACGCTGTAACAATACGCGACACACAATAACTGAAAGTAAAGCTAAGTATTTAATGTAGAAATTACTCACAAGATACCAAATCCAGAGGAGCCAAGCCTTTTTCAGCTGCCGGACCGGAAGCCGAACTCCAGGAAAAGAGAGCGAGACTTCCTGTGTGCTGTCTTTTATGCCTTCCCCTGTAACGCCCCTAGTCATGCCCAAAGTGACGTAGTTCCGCCTACGTACGTATACGTCTTTACGTCCAGCCGTATACGTCTTTAGTCCTACCTAAAGTGGGTGTGGTTAGCGGTGTGGTAAACCGCCCTTTTATTACCTCATCTGTATGCGCCTCTAATAAGTTACATGTTTAATGGCGGCATCAGACTTCCTCCTACAATTCCCCTTTTAGTCTAAAAAAGGACAAATAACTTGTGTCCATGAACAAAATGTATCAAACATCTATTCTATCTAAACCTAAACTTATCTGAAAGAAACACCCAAATATGAACATCTCCTTCCAATCCCAACTCTAAAATAATTGAAAACTAACACTAACAGGTGTAAACTATCTTATAATATCAATAGTAGGGAGAGGGGGCGTGGAATTCTCAAAAGTACTTCCTGCTGAGATGGGACGATGATAATCTCATGGGGACCTGTGAAAAGAAAAATGTTAGTATAACAAAATCTCAGTAGATCACACAGTCTCTGTATAGCAGGAGATGCTTGATTGAAGTTCCTGACTGGGGTTCTAGTGTTGATTGAAGCTCTCATCTTGAAGCTCCTGCCAGATTGTAGAAGATGTGCTATTTCAGTTTCTTGATCTGGAGTTGTGTAGAGTTATGTAGTTTCAGGCCAGTTTCAGGATAGTGCTTGTCAGGTGGAGTCAATGATGTGGGGCAGTTCAGATGCCTCCAGTCGAATCAGGTGAAGTCAAGGAAGTGGATCCTCATTCTCTTTTTGAAGCAGTTGAAGATTGCTGTCAGGAAATCCCTTGTTCTCTGGAAAACTCAAACATTAATGTTAACAAAGAAATATTTTAACTTTAATATGTATGCATACAGAAGAGGTGACAATAGGGAAGATGGAAATCCTGGAGGAAATTAGACTGTTCAGAAAAAGAAATCCACAGATAACAGCCCCTCATTTTATTTCTTCTGTCTTATATCAATGGCTCTTTGATATAATACAGAAATTCTGAATCGTATTTAAATAATATGCTTGAGTTTAAAGTAGGAGAGCCAATCCAACTCCAAAGCCAGCTTCAGTTAAATGAATGGGGATTGAGGTATGTGAAGAAATAAAGATAAAAGTGTACTATGAAAAAACAATATAGAGAGATTTAGACTTTGACACCACACAGTGAGTTACTGTTTGTTTGATGGTCCTTAGGGTAGCTATTCATTCTTCTACAGGAATCCATATGTCCAGTATTCTTTGCTGAGTTTACCTGTGAAGACAAAAAACAAAACACTTCTCTTTCCTTTTAGGAGGTCACTTTACCCATGTTGAACTATGAATTTGTAGATGGGATGTTATCTTCCTCCTCCTGAGATGTTTTCTGTTCTGATCGAATTTTAATTAATTTTGATGAAACCCAAACCTTTTCTTCTCCTGCGGAAACAAAAGCATAACCCCTTCCCCAACGTAACACATATCCTGGTTTCCAGACTGAGGTCATAACATCCTTAAAATACACCGGTTGGTTCAGTTCAGAAGTCTTCTCTGTAGTCCAGTGTCTTTCTGCTGCAGTTCGTCCTTTTTCATCAGCATTAAGAAAATTCAACTTTAGTAAAGCATTGTGTAACCTGTGTTTAGGTGTCTTTGTTTTCTCTGGCTGTTTATGAAGCATCTCTTTTAAGGTTCGGTTAGATCTTTCAATTATTGCTTGTCCTGTGGGATTGTAAGGTATACCAGTAAAGGTACAATAATTTCAGCTGAGTCTTTCCCAGTCAGTTGACGAAGCCTTAATTTAACTTTTAATATCAAATCGGAGATCTTTTCCATATATTTTTTCAATTTTTTATTCTGTTTATGTGGCAGAAATATCCATTCTAGAATGATGTCTTCCCTCTGCATTAATATTCCTGAGGGGTATTCTCTAGATGGTAAGATAACCAGAATACAGTCCAGATTTGGATCCACACGGTCCACATGTGCTTCTAATATTGTCTTTTCTACCCATTCTAATTCTTTTTCAGCCTCAGCTGACAGTACTCATGGGCTGTTTAGGTCTTTATCTCCTTTTAAAGCCATTTTCAGGTGTTTTAAATCATGCCCTTCTACACCGATAATTGTCTGTAATTGAGAGATTTCTCCTAATAGTTTTTGAAGATCATTAAGAGTCCGGTAACTATTTCTTCTGATCTGTACTTTCTGTGGTCTAATTTTCTGAGCATCTATTTTATAACCTAAACAGTTAATAGAATCTCCTTTTTGTATTTTTTCTGGGGCAATTTGTAATCCCCAGCGAGGCAAAATTTCCTTTACTGCCTCAAACATCTTTTCCAAAGTATCCTTATTTGAATCAGACAATAATATGTCATCCATATAATGATATATTAACGAATGTGGAAATTTTTTACGAATTATTTCTAGAGGTTTATTCACAAAATATTGACACAAAGTTGGACCGTTTAACATACCTTGAGGTAGTACCTTCCACTGGAATCTCTGTACTGGACCGGAATTATTATAGGTAGGTACTGTGAAGGCGAACTTTTCTCTGTCGTTTTCTTGTAACGGTATGGTGAAGAAACAATCTTTTAAGTCTATAACTATAATTGGCCAATCCTTAGGAATTAGAGAAGGTAACGGCATCCCAGGTTGTAGAGACCCCATATGCTGAATTACCTTGTTGATGGCTCTAAGATCAGTAACCATTCTCCACTTACCAGATTTCTTCTTGACAACAAAAACAGGTGAATTCCATGCACTAGTTGATTCCTCAATATGTCCAGCATCTAGCTGTTCCTGAACTAACTTCTCCAAAGCCTCTAACTTCTCAGATGTCATAGGCCATTGACCCACACAGACGGGTTCATCTGTCAGCCATTTTAATGGTAGAGCTTTTGGTTGCTCTGTTGGTTTGGCACTAGCATCTTGCTTCTGTACAGCCTGTACATTTGGCATCTGTTTTCTGTACTGTCTTACTATATTCTTTCGACACCATTCTGTAAAGTGAAGCTTTCCTTGCTAGCCGCTTTGGTTTATCCCCTGCCAGCCACCTGGGCTCTGCCGCATTGCAGTCCCCAAATAAACACACAGAAGGCTATATTAATTATGAAGCTGTTGGCCTTGCTTGTCTCTTACTGGCTAGCTCTGCTTTAAGTAATTACCCAATAATTGTTAATCTAAGTATGTCTCTTACCGGAGAGGTTTCCCGGATTCCTACCCCAATGGCATTACATCTCGAACTCTCTTGTGTTTCTCTTTCCCAGAATCCTCCTGAACTCCTAGTCCCACCCATCTAGATTCCTATTGACTCAGCAGTACTTTATTAACATAAGACTTCCCCAACATTTACCTGTTTGCCAGTCACTGAGGGTGATCTCCCAGAGTCCCATTTCTTTCCAGGACTTGGTGTCAGACAAAAGCCTGCAGATTTAATCCAAACAACCAAACTAACCTCCAAGGTCAGTCTCTCAGGTTCCTCTTTCTTTCCTGGCCTTGGTGTTGGGTGAAAGCCTGTGGACTTAACTATTCAATTTTCCTAAACTGTGAGAAGTTGAGGTACATTTTTTCAATTCCTTTCCTTTGCATGACACTCCCTACTCTTTTTTGAGTCTTCATTCTTTTGCAGTCAACATTCTTTCCCGAACTTTATTATTCTTTACATGTCTCTCCAAATCACAGTCATGGATTTCCACACCATGAAGAAGTCTAATATATCAGGTGAATATCTGTAGAATGAAATGGAAGAGAAGATGTGCAGCTGTGCATGTTAAGAAGATGTCTCTTCAATGTAGAGTAGGAGCAGTCTTATATACAGGCTTCCATAACAGTGGAAAAACAATAGGTGAATGAAATCATGCTTCTCTTAGAGCTAGATGTTGTTGTCAGTGAGGTAATGCTTTGGCCATTAGCCAGTATAAGAAAATAGGATTAACTTGGCCTGGAAAGCAGGATGAAGTTTTGGATTTTCTTCTCTGACAGTTCAAACCGAGGCAGAATATCAGCCTTCCGCCCCTCTCTAGTCAGTCTCCCCTGCAAATGAGGTTGGTGTTGCTACAACACATGTGACCTCACAGGATTCCATGGTCTCCAGGACACAATGGAATATCAGGAAAGGGGCTGCCAATATCATGTGGAATGAACATGACCTCCCTGCTATCTAGCTTTCCACATAACTAAACAGAAGTCAGGTTTTTTTGTCCAGGAATCTCTCCTGCGACACAAAGAAAAACTTGCAGCAATTATTTCATAAAACTAAATGTTGTAAATTGTTTAGAATCTCCCATATGGGGATTAAATCTGCAGATTACAGACTCTTTGCAGTGTGCATTTGCTTCTTGTCAAAATGTTTCTCTAGTTATAATAGGAATTAGTGGTTGAGGAGTTGAACGCAGGCATGTTTCTGTCCCGTGGGAATAATAAGAGCCCAAATAACAGTGCTGTGAATGCTCCCGTAGTGACTTTGCATTCAGTTTGCCATGTTGCTCACATCAACCTGGTTTCTAATCCATGCCATGTGTGTCTGATCTGACCTCAAGCCTTGCTACCCTGTTAGATTTCATCCAATTTAATATGTCTAGACAATTGGAGATATCTTGTCATCGCATTGTGCTTCTCAGTTCAAATTCTAGTCAATTTTAAATATAAGGAAAACAAAACATATCCATATGCCCTCTACCTTTGTCCCTTGGGGATTGCATGGAATGATACCAGGTGTAGTTAGGAGTTTCTCTGAAAGCTCCAGCTAAGCAGTTTGGGGAGGAGGGTTCAGAATAGCCAGCTTGGAAGGAGCCTGCACAAATTCAATTGCCTGTGAAAGTGAACATATTTTGAAAACTAGGAAATGAGTGTAATGGTTGATGCTGCTCTTTTACCACAGTAGATCTCAGAATGTACTGAGAAATGGTTTCTTCCAAACGGCTGCTTTACTTCTGTCAAGTTCTCCAGGGAGACATCATCACATATATGCCATAACATTAGGAAGTTTGGGAACCAAAACCTATCAAGGTCTTTTTGACAATTTCCGTTGCTTGGACTAGACCCACTTGGTAGTCCCACTAATATAATAAACATTCTTCTGCACACTGCTCTGAGGAACACTAAGTCTCCAGTGATCTAAGACCCCAGTATGTCCCTACAGGAATAATTCAAAATATTTGTAATTGTATGTTTTCTAGTTAGAAGAGCATCACTGACTTATACCTTACTCTTTCATGTGCTGATACCAGTAATTGTCTCCAATTATTTATTGGTAAGAGAGGGTTCAGGCTGCTGCAGAAAATACATGTTTGTGTCTCAAACAGAGGAGCCTTTCATATGTCCAACTGACATTTCTGTGAGACCAGACATGAGAACACACAGGACCAAGTCATCCTGTATTTCCACAGATTCCTCTCTCAAACAACCTGTTCCTTCATTTCTTTTATTATTTCAGATACAATCTAATGTAACCAAGATATGCTTTAGCCTCTTGAGTATTGTGTAACAAATTCCCTGGAACTTGGATCAGAGATAATTCACCACACCCCATGCATGTAATCTCATCATTCTTTGGTCCATTTAGTGATGTCCATATCCTCTTCAATGAGGTGGGTAATAAAAGAAAAATAACCTCTAGTCTGCTTGCTTATTTAACTTACTACTATCTAGTTAGTCATCTTTCCAGTCCATCACTATACCCATCAAATTTAAATTTATAAATTTTTACATGTAGGGTCTCTACATATATCTGACCTTCATTTGATATTTTTGTCCACCAAACGATTGACTGTCCCACTCCATTAAGACCAATAATTCAGGAATGGAAATTTTTAATAGCATCTATGAAAACTCCAGTTTTCTTTATGCCTCTCTGAAGGATGTTACAGGATTCATTTTTCATTCTTTATTCCCACAATACTAAGATTGGACTTAGGACATGGATCATGCATGGCAAGGTCCCTATCTCTCACTTACATTCCTAGATGGTAACTCCATTCCATTCATCTGCTACATTGCTACAAGGCAATTGCCAACAAAAGATTGAACTGTCAAATATGATGCCATAAGACTGCTCCTTGAGAACAGGT
>NW_024430116.1:0-4257 GCF_017639785.1 Mesocricetus auratus
TACCTGCATTTCTTTTTTTATTTTATTTTATTTTCCAGTTTAAATTTAGATAAGAAACGAGGTTGCTTCACAAGTCAGTTCCAGGTCCCTCTCACATTCCCTCCCCTCCTCCCGTACCCTCCTCCCATACCCTCCCCTTAACCCCCCCCGTTATCCCCTCATTTCCCCAGGGAGGGTGAGGCCCTCCATGGGGGTGTCCATAGTCTGTCATTTCATATAGGGCAGGGCCTAGACCCTTTCCCAAGAGTTCAGGGTGAGAGTGCACCTCACATTGTTCTATGGGAGTCCAAAGTCCATGTGTATACTTGGGATGGGTACTGATCTGCTGCCCAAGGCTCAATAGATTCCATAGGCCTCCTCACTGACACCCAGATTAAGGGGGTCTTGATCAGTCCCATGCTGGATTCCCAGGCTGATGCCTGGGATTCAAGAGTTAACCTTTGTCTGGTCAGCTGTTTCTGGGGGTTAAACCAGCCCAGTCTTAATCCCTTTGATCATTAGTCCTCCCTCTCTGTTACTGGCTTTCTTGATTTCAGCTCAGTACTTAACCAAGGGAGTCTGCCTATTCTTCAATCAGCCACTAAATAAAGTTTCTGTTTCCCAGACTCACTGGCCATAGGATTGTAAGCTGGCACTCCCCAGATCTATGTCTAAAATCCATATATGAGAGAGTACATGTCATGTTTCTCTTTTTGTGACTGGTTTACCTCACTCAGGATGGTTTCTTCTAGTGTCATCCATTTGCCTGCGAGTCTCATGATTCCATTATTTTTTTCTGCTGAATAGTACTCCATTGTGTAGATGTACCACATTTTCTCTATCCATTCTTCGGGTGAGGGACATCTAGGTTGCTTCCAAGTTCTGGCAATTACAAATAAAGCTGCTATGAACATAGAGGAACAGACATCTTTGTTGTATGAATGGGCATCTTTTGGATATATGCCTAAGAGTGGAGTTGCTGGGTCTTGTGGTAGGTTTATTCCCATTTTTCTGAGGAATCTCCATACTGATTTCCAAAGTGGCTGAACCAGCTGGCACTCCCACCAGCAATGGAGGAGTGTCCCCCTTTCACCACATCCTCTCCAGCATAAATTGTCATTGGTGTTTTTGATTTTAGCCATTCTGACAGGAGTGAGATGGTATCTCAGAGTTGTTTTTATTTGCATTTCCCGGATGACTAAGGATGCTGAGCACTTTCTCAAGTGCCTCTCAGCCATTTTATACTCCTCTATTGAAAACTCTCTATTTAGTTTTGCAGCCCACTTTTTAATAGGGTCCTTTGGTGTTTTGGAGACTTGCTTCTTGAGTTCTTTGTAAATTTTGGAGATCAACCCTCTGTCAGATGTGGGATTAGTGAATATTTTTTCCCATTCTGTGGGCTGCCTTTTTGTCTTGCTGACTGTGTCCTTTGCCTTACAGAAGCTTCTCAGTTTCAGTAGGTCCCATTTATTAATTGTTGATCTCACTGTCTGTGCTACTGGTGTTATGTTCAGGAAGCTGTCTCCTGTACCAATTCGTTCAAGGGTACCACCCACTTTCTCTTCTAAGAGGTTCAGTGTGGCTGGATTTATGTTGAGGTCTTTGATCCATTTGGACTTAAGTTTTGTGCATGGCGATAAACATGGATCCATCAGCATTCTTCTACATGCCAGTCTCCAATTATGCCAGCACCATTTGTTGAAGATGCTTTCTTTATTCCATTGTATATTTTTAGCTTCTTTGTCAAAGATCAGATGTTCGTACGTGTGTGAGTTAATACCCGGATTTTCAATTCGATTCCATTGGTCTACCTGTCTATTTTTGTGCCAATACCAAGCTGTTTTCAGGACTATAGCTCTATAATAGAGCTTGAGGTCAGGGATAGTGATGCCTCCGGACGTTGCCTTGTTGAACAGGGTTGTTTTGGCTATCCTGGGTCTTTTGTTTTTCCATACAAAATTGATTATTGTTCTTTCAAGGTCTGTGAAGAATTGTGCTGGGATTTTAATGGGGATTGCATTGAATCTGTAGATTTCTTTTGGCAGGATTGCCATTTTTACTACATTGATCCTACCTATCCAAGAGCATGGGAGATCTTTCCATTTTCTGAGGGCTTCTTTAATTTCTTTCTTTAAAGATTCAAAGTTCTTACGATACAGATTTTTCACTTGTTTGGTTAGCGTTACCCCAAGGTATTTTATGTTGTTTGTGTCAATTGTAAAGTGTGATGTTTCCCTGATTTCTCTTTCAGCCCTTTTATCATCTGTATATAGTAGGGCTACTGATTTTCTTGAGTTGATCTTGTAGCCTGCCACTTTGCTGAAGGTGTTAATCAGCTGTAAGAGTTCCCTGGTAGAGTTCTTTGGGTCATTGATGTAAACTATCATATCGTCTGCAAACAGTGAAAGTTTGACCTCTTCCTTCCCAATTTGTATCCCCTTGATCCCCCTTTGTTGTCGTATGGCAATAGCTAGAACTTCAAGTACCATGTTGAAAAGGTATGGAGAGAGTGGACAGCCTTGTTTTGTCCTTGATTTTAGAGGAATTGCGTTGAGTTTCTGTCCATTTAGTTTGATGTTGGCTGTTTACTGTATATAGCTTTTAAAATGTTTAAGTATGTCCCTGTTATCCCAGATCTCTCCAAGACCTTTATCATGAAGGGGTGTTGGATTTTGTCAAAGGCTTTTTCAGCATCTAGTGAGATGATCATGTGATTTTTGTTTTTCAGCTTGTTTATATTGTGGATTACGTTGATGGATTTTTGTATGTTGAACCATCCCTGCATCCCTGGTATGAAACCTACTTGATCGTGGTGAATGATTGTTTTGATGTGTTCTTGGATCCGATTTGCCAGTATTTTATGGAGTATTTTTGCATCAATGTTCATGAGGGATATTGGTCTGAAGTTCTCTTTCTTAGTTGTATCTTTGTGTGGCTTGGGGTCAAGGTTATTGAAGCCTCATAGAAAGAGTGTGGCAAAGACCCTTCTGCTTCTATTGTGTGGAACACTTTGAGAAGAATTAGTATAAGCTGTTCTTTGAATTTCTGGTAGAATTCTGCACTGAGGCCATCTGGATTGGTTGGGAGACTTTTGATGACAGCTTCTATTTCCATAGGGGTTATAGGTCTATTTAAATTGCTTATCTGTTCTTGATTTAGTTTTGGCAAATGATAGCTGTCCAGGAAGTCATCCAATTCCTTTAAATTTTCGAATTTTGAGGAGTACAGGTTTTCAAAGTATGACCTAATGATTCTCTGGATTTCCTCAGAGTCTGCTGTTATGTCCCCCTTTTCATTTCTGATTTTGTTAATTTGCATGTTCACTCTCTGCTGTTCCAAGTTTGGACAAAGGTTTGTCTATCTTGTTGATTTTCTCAAAGAACCAACTCTTCGTTGTATTGATTCTTTGTATTGTTTTCCTAGTTTCTACTTTATTGATTTCAGCCCTCAATTGGATTATTTCCTGGCGTCTACTCCTCCTGGGGGAGTTTGCTTCTTTGTGTTCTAGAGCTTTCAGCTGTGATGTTAATTCTCTGGTATAACTGTTCTCCTGTTTCTTCATGTGAGCACTTAGTGCTATGAACTTCCCCCGTAACACTGTTTTCAAAGTGTCCCATAGGTTTGGGTATGTTGTGTCTTCATTCTCATTGAATTCAAGGAAGTCTTTAATTTCTTTTTTTATTTCCTCTTTGACCTAGGGATGGTGCAGTTGAGCATTATTCAATTTCCATGAGTTTGTAGGTTTCCTGCAATTTGTGTTGTTGTTGAATTCTAATTTTAAAGCATGGTGGGATGATAAGATGCATGGAGTTATTCCAATTTTTTGTAGCTGCTGAGGTTTGATATGTTGCCAAGTATGTGGTCAATTTTTGAGAAGGTTCCATGTGGTGGTGAGAATAAGGTATATTCTTTTTTATGTGGATGAAATGTTCTATAGATATCTGTTAATCCCAGGTGGGTCATTACTTCTATTAGACCCTTTGCTTCTTTGTTGAATTTCTGTCTGGTATTCCTGTCTAGTGATGAGAGTGGTGTGTTGAAATCTCCCACTATAACTGTGTGGGGCTTTAGATGAGATTTAAGTTCTAATAATGTTTCTTTAAAGAATGTGGATGCCTTTGTATTTGGGGCATAGATCTTCAGGATAGACACTCATCTTAGTGGGTTTCACCTGTGATGAGTATGTAATGACCTCCTTCATCTCTTTTGATTGATTTTATTTTAAAGTCTAGTTTGTTAGATATTAGGATTGCTACCCCTGCTTGCATTTCTTGCCTG
>NW_024430117.1:0-9244 GCF_017639785.1 Mesocricetus auratus
GGGTAGCTGTCCCTCTGGCATCATCAGGTAAACAGACCAGCTTCCCGGCCTGTGTTCCAGAGCCTGCAGATTGCCTGGGAACTGCACAGAGCTCCCAATCCCGGCGGGAGCATCAGGTAAACAGACCAGCTTCCCGGCCTGTGTTCGAGAGCCTGCAGATCGCCTGGGAACTGCACAGAGCTCCCAATCCCGGTGGGAGCCAAGCACCCCAGACTCCAGATCTTCTCTCCCACCAACGATTCCAGGAAAGGAGAGGAGGCTGGGCGCACAGGGAAGTAGCTGTCCCTCTGGCATCATCAGGTAAACAGGCCAGCTTCCCGGCCTGTGTTCCAGAGCCTGCAGATCGCCTGGGAACTGCACAGAGCTCCCAATCCCGGCGGGAGCATCAGGTAAACAGGCCAGCTTCCCGGCCTGTGTTCCAGAGCCTGCAGATCGCCTGGGAACTGCACAGAGCTCCCAATCCCGGCGGGAGCCAAGGACCCCAGACTCCAGATCTTCTCTCCCACCAACGATTCCAGGAAAGGAGAGGAGGCTGGGAGTACAGGGAAGTAGCTGTCCCTCTGGCATCATCAGGTAAACAGGCCAGCTTCCCGGCCTGTGTTCCAGAGCCTGCAGATCGCCTGGGAACTGCACAGAGCTCCCAATCCCGGCGGGAGCATCAGGTAAACAGGCCAGCTTCCCGGCCTGTGTTCCAGAGCCTGCAGATCGCCTGGGAACTGCACAGAGCTCCCAATCCCGGCGGGAGCATCAGGTAAACAGGCCAGCTTCCCGGCCTGTGTTCCAGAGCCTGCAGATCGCCTGGGAACTGCACAGAGCTCCCAATCCCGGCGGGAGCATCAGGTAAACAGGCCAGCTTCCCGGCCTGTGTTCCAGAGCCTGCAGATCGCCTGGGAACTGCACAGAGCTCCCAATCCCGGCGGGAGCCAAGCACCCCAGACTCCAGATCTTCTCTCCCACCAAAGAGACCAGGAAACTACAGGAGCCAGGGAGACCAGGGGAGTAGCTGTTCTGGATCAGGTACAACAGGACCCAGCATAGGGTCCAGGGGACCAGGTAGGAGGCTAAGCGCCCCAGATTCCTGTTCTTCTTCTCTACCCACGGACCAGCATTTGGACAAGGCATATAAGAACCACCAGATTACTGGACTTACTAGCACCCACAAAAAGGGAACTCTGGTCCCCAGACCAGGAAGGAGTTCTTTCTGCACCCACTAAAAGAAGAGATGGGAAAGAGACAATACAAAAACACAGTCAGCAACAGAAAAACAAATATGACACCGCCAGATTCTAGAGACTCCACACCAGCAAGACCCCAATATTCCAACGCGAAGGAAGCAGAAGAGAACGACCTTAAAAGCACTTTCATGAAAATGATAGAGGCCCTAAAAGAGGATATTGGAAAATCCCTCAAAGAAATGGAAGAAAAGACAAACCAAAAAATGCAAGAAATGGAAGAAAAAACAAACCAAAAAATGCAAGAATTGGAAGAAAAAACAAACCAAAAAAGGCACGAAATGGAAGAAGAAATGATGCAAAAAATGCAAGAAATGGAAGAAAAAGCAAAGCAAAAAATGCAAGAATTAGAAGAAGAAACATACCAAATAAGGCAGGAAATGGAAGAAGAAACAAAGCAAAAAATGCAAGAAATGGTAGAAAAAACAAAGCAAAAAATGAAAAAAATGGAGGAAGAAACAAACCAAAAAAGGCAGGAAATGGAAGAAGAAACAAAGCACAAAATCCAAGAAATGGAACAAAAAGCAAACCAAAAAATGCAAGAAATGGAAGAAAGAACAAACCAAAAAATTCATAAAAGGCAACAGACGGACGAACAGATAAACAGAAAATTGCAAGAAGCAATGCAAACGCTGCAAGGGTTGAAAAGTGAAATAGAGACACTAAAAAAAACACAATCTGAAGAAAGGCAGAAAATAGAAAAGCTGGACAAACAGTCAGGCACTACCAATACAAGCATTACCAACAGAATAGAAGAGATGGAAGAGAGAATCTCAAGTGTTGAAGATACATTAGGAGAAATGGATTTATCAACCAAAGAAAACCTTAAATCCAACAAATCCTTAACACAAAACATCCAGGAATTATGGGACACCATGAAAAGACCAAACCTAAGAATAATAGGTATAGAAGAAGGAGAAGAAATCCACCTCAAAGGGGTAGAAGGCATATTCAACAAAATCATAGAAGAAAATTTTCCCAACCTTAAGAAAGACATGCCAATGAAGGTACAAGAAGCCTACAGAACACCAAATAGAGTGGACCACAAAAAAAATCCCCTCGCCACATAATAATCAAGACCCCAAACATACAGAATAAAGAAAGAATATTAAGAGCAGCTAAGGAAAAAGGTCAAGTAACATATAAAGGCAGACCTATCAGAATTACACCTGATTTCTCCATGGAAACTCTGAAAGCCAGAAGGTCCTGGATAGATATTCTACCTACACTAAGAGACCATGGATGCCAGCCCAGACTACTATTCCCGGCAAAGCTCTCAATCACTATAGATGGAGAAAACAAGATATTCCATGACAAAACTAGATTCAACCAATATGTGTCCACTAACCCAGCCCTACAGAAAATTTTGGAAGGAAAACTCCAACCCAAGGAAGCTAACTACAACCAGAAAAACATAAGCATTAGAGAATCCCTCTCTACCAACAGCCAAAAGAACAAAGGGGCGAAATTCCACCCATAATTCCACCAACAACAACCATCGCAAATCGAAGAAGGATGAGCAATCAATGGTCATTAATATCCCTCAATATTAATGGCCTTAATTCACCCATAAAAAGACACAGACTAGCAGAATGGATTCGAAGACAGAACCTTTCCTTCTGCTGCATACAAGAAACACACCTCACCCTCAAAGACAGACATTACTTGAGAGTTAAAGGTTGGGAAAAAATTTTCAATCAAATGGACCCAAGAAACAAGCAGGGGTAGCAATCCTAATATCTAACAAACTAGACTTTAAAATAAAATCAATCAAAAGAGATGAAGGAGGTCATTACATACTCATCACATGTGAAACCCACCAAGACGAAGTGTCTATCCTGAACATCTTTGCCCCCAATACAAAGGCATCCACATTCGTTAAAGAAACATTATTAGAACTTAAATCTCATCTAAAGCCCCACACAGTTATAGTGGGAGATTTCAACACACCACTCTCACCACTAGACAAGAATACCGGACAGGAACTCAACAAAGAAGCAAAGGGTCTAATAGAAGTAATGACCCAACTGGGATTAACAGATATCTATAGAACATTTCATCCACATAAAAAAGAATATACCTTCTTCTCACCACCACATGGAACCTTCTCAAAAATCGACCACATACTTGGCAACATATCAAAGCTCAGCAGCTACAAAAAAATTGGAATAACTCCATGCATCTTATCAGACCACCATGCCTTAAAATTAGAATTCAACAACAACACAAATTGCAGAAAACCTACAAACTCATGGAAATTGAATAATGCTCAACTGCACCATCCCTGGGTCAAAGAGGAAATAAAAAAAGAAATTAAAGACTTCCTCGAATTCAATGAGAATGAAGACACAACATACCCAAACCTATGGGACACTTTGAAAGCAGTGCTACGGGGGAAGTTCATAGCACTAAGTGCTCACATGAAGAAACAGGAAAACAGTTATACCAGAGAATTAACATCACAGTTAAAGCTCTAGAACACAAAGAAGCAAACTCCCCCAGGAGGAGTAGACGCCAGGAAATAATCAAATTGAGGGCTGAAATCAACAAAGTAGAAACCAGGAAAAAAATACAAAGAATCAATGCAACGAAGAGTTGGTTCTTTGAGAAAATCAACAAGATAGACAAACCTTTGTCCAAACTTACCAAACAGCAGAGAGTGAACACGCAAATAAACAAAATCAGAAATGAAAAGGGGGACATAACAACAGACTCTGAGGAAATCCAGAGAATCATTAGGTCATACTTTGAAAACCTGTACTCCACAAAATTCGAAAATTTAAAGGAAATGGATAACTTCCTGGACAGCTATCAATTGCCAAAACTAAATCAAGAACAGATAAGCAATTTAAATAGACCTATAACCCCTATGGAAATAGAAGCTGTCATCAAAAGTCTCCCAACCAAAAAAAGTCCAGGTCCAGATGGCCTCAGTGCAGAATTCTACCACAAATTCAAAGACCAGCTTATACCAATTCTTCTCAAAGTGTTCCACACAATAGAAGCAGAAGGGTCTTTGCCAAACTCTTTCTATGAGGCTTCAATAACCTTGATCCCCAAGCCACACAAAGATACAACCAAGAAAGAGAACTTCAGACCAATATCCCTCATGAACATTGATGCAAAAATACTCAATAAAATACTGGCAAATCGGATCCAAGAACACATCAAAACAATCATTCACCACGATCAAGTAGGTTTCATCCCAGGGATGCAGGGATGGTTCAACATACGAAAATCCATCAACGTAATCCACCATATAAACAAGCAGAAAAACAAAAATCACATTATCATCTCACTAGATGCTGAAAAAGCCTTTGACAAAATCCAACACCCCTTCATGATAAAGGTCTTGGAGAGATCTGGGATAACAGGGACATACTTAAAAATAATAAAAGCCATATACAGTAAACCAACAGCCAACCATCAAACTAAATGGACAGAAACTCAACGCAATTCCTCTAAAATCAGGAACAAAACAAGGCTGTCCACTCTCTCCATACCTTTTCAACATGGTACTTGAAGTTCTAGCTATAGCCATACGACAACAAAGGGGGATCAAGGGGATACAAATTGGGAAGGAAGAGGTCAAACTTTCACTGTTTGCAGACGATATGATAGTTTACATCAATGACCCAAAGAACTCTACCAGGGAACTCTTACAGCTGATTAACACCTTCAGCAAAGTGGCAGGTTACAAGATCAACTCAAGAAAGTCAGTAGCCCTACTATATACAGAAGATAAAAGGGCTGAAAGAGAAATCAGAGAAACATCACCCTTTACAATTGCCACAAACAACATAAAATACCTTGGGGTAACGCTAACCAAACAAGTGAAAGACCTGTATCGTAAGAACTTTGAATCTTTAAAGAAAGAAATTAAAGAAGCCCTCAGAAAATGGAAAGATCTCCCATGCTCTTGGATAGGTAGGATCAATGTAGTAAAAATGGCAATCCTGCCAAAAGCAATCTACAGATTCAATGCTATCCCCATTAAAATCCCAGCACAATTCTTCACAGACCTTAAAAGAACAATAATCAATTTTGTATGGAAAAACAAAAGACCCAGGATAGCCAAAACAACCCTGTTCAACAAGGCAACGTCCGGAGGCATCACTATCCCTGACCTCAAGCTCTATTATAGAGCTATAGTCCTGAAAACAGCTTGGTATTGGCACAAAAATAGACAGGCAGACCAATGGAATCGAATTGAAAATCCGGGTATTAACCCACACACGTACGAACATCTGATCTTTGACAAAGAAGCTAAAAATATACAATGGCATAAAGAAAGCATCTTCGACAAATGGTGCTGGCATAATTGGAGACAGGCATGTAGAAAAATGCAGATCGATCCATGTTTATCGCCATGCACAAAACTTAAGTCCAAATGGATCAAAGACCTCAACAAAAATCCAGCCACACTGAACCTCTTAGAAGAGAAAGTGGGTGGTACCCTTGAAAGAATTGGTACAGGAGACAGCTTCCTGAACATAACACCAGTAGCACAGACAGTGAGATCAACAATTAATAAATGGGACCTACTGAAACTGAGAAGCTTCTGTAAGGCAAAGGACACAGTCAGCAAGACAAAAAGGCAGCCCACAGAATGGGAAAAAATATTCACTAATCCCACATCTGACAGAGGGTTGATCTCCAAAATTTACAAAGAACTCAAGAAGCAAGTCTACAAAACAGCAAAGGACCCAATTAAGAAGTTGGCTGCAGAACTAAATAGAGAGTTTTCAATAGAGGAGTCTAAAATGGCTGAGAGGCACTTGAGAAAGTGCTCAACATCCTTAGCCATCCGGGAAATGCAAATCAAAGCAACTCTGAGATACCATCTCACTCCTGTCAGAATGGCTAAAATCAAAAACACCAATGACAATTTATGCTGGAGAGGATGTGGTGAAAGGGGGACACTCCTCCATTGCTGGTGGGAGTGCCAACTGGTTCAGCCACTTTGGAAAGCAGTATGGAGATTCCTCAGAAAAATGGGAATAAACCTACCACAAGACCCAGCAACTGCACTCTTAGGCATATATCCAAAAGATGCCCATTCATATAACAAAGATGTCTGTTCCACTATGTTCATAGCAGCTTTATTTGTAATAGCCAGAACTTGGAAGCAACCTAGATGTCCCTCACCCGAAGAATGGATAGAGAAAATGTGGTACATCTACACAATGGAGTACTATTCAGCAGAAAAAAATAATGGAATCATGAGATTCGCAGGAAAATGGATGACACTAGAAGAAACCATCCTGAGTGAGGTAACCCAGTCACAAAAAGAGAAACATGGCATGTACTCTCTCATATATGGATTTTAGACATAGATCTGGGGAGTGCCAGCCTACAATCCTATTGCCAGAGAGTCTGGGAAACAGAAACTTCATTTACTGGCTGGTTAAGTACTGAGCTGAACTCAAGAAAGCCAGTATCAGAGAGGGAGGACTGATAATCAAAGGGATTAAGACTGGGCTGGTTGAACCCCAGAAACAGCTGACCAGACAAAGGTTAACTCTTGAATCCCAGGCATCAGCCTGGGAATCCAGCATGGGACTGATCAAGACCCCCTGAATCTGGGTGTCAGTGAGGAGGCCTAGGTAATCTATTGAGCCTTGGACAGCAGATCAGTACCCATCCCAAGTATACACACGGTCTCTGGACTCCCATAGAACAATGTGAGGTGCACTCTCACCCTGAACTCTTGGGGAAGGGTCTAGGCCCTTCCCTATATGAAATGACAGACTATGGACACCCCCATGGAGGGCCTCACCCTCCCTGGGGGAATGAGGGGATAACGGGGGGGGATGGGGGGAGGGCATGGGAGGAGGGGAGGGAAAGGGAGAGGGACCTCGTACTGACTTGTGAAGCAACCTTGTTTCTTATCTAAATTTAAAATGGAAAATAAAAAATATTAATAAAAAAAGATAGAAAAAAAAGAAGATAATGATTGGCTCATGTATGGCAACCCTTTTCAGACCTTTCCTTCTTTATTTCCCAAATTACTTCTCTTTCACCATATAACTAAAATTATAAACATGTCTATATTGGTATGCACATAGTCTTGAAAAAATTAAATACATGAATCTAAAAAAAAAGACTGCACAGGAAAATAGGTAAAATTAGAAGAGAACCAAATGCTACCCATGAATCATCAACATACCTGAGATAGGAAAGTTGAGATAGGGTGGTACTTAATGTTGGGGGAGGAGTTGGTGTGTTTTGCAGATGATTAGGATTCCTTTCTCCCCTCTGCCTGTGATATATGAATGATATTATGGAACTTATTTGGACTCCTTAAGGAAATGACTATGCTTTGGATATACTGTATTCTCCAAAGATTCATGTGGTAGAGGAAGAGATAATGGATCAATTTTAAAAGTGTGATGATAAGGGTATCAATGAATTAGTGATGTGGGGTAAGTTACTTTTCATGATTTCAGTTTGCTATGCAGTGACACTAAGTAATAATCTGGACCTCTAGGAAACTGGTTATTTTTCTGCTTCTCTACCAAGATGTATTATAGTCAAGTGGCTGGTTTCATGCTGTTCACACAACCTGCCAATAGCAATAGACTCATAAGCCAAATAAATCATTCTAAAGTACAAAGCCTTGGATATCTTAGTGTGTCAGTGGCAAATGGACCAAATTAGATATTTTATCATTTGAAAACAGGGTAACTTTGTGAGATTTTATATCACAATATTGAAGGAATCAGACAAATAATGTTTACATATAGAAAGCATTTGGTATACTACATTATTTATAAAATGTTTTAAAATTTCAGTGATATTGGAAAAAGGAAGTTTCAAGATGTGAATAAACACAGTCCTGCCTTAGAACCTAGGAAACAATTTTAAAATAGAAGTCAGCAGTTATCCATGCCAGATATACAGATGGTTTAACATACAGAGGAATAAAAACTGCTGTGACTTGGGAAATGGGAGGCCTTTGGTGACTTTATTGGAACTAGTTTCCAAGGTCTGCTGGGACCAGATTACAGTGGTTTTAAAAGTGAATGGTTAGTGACTTGGAGAGAGCAATATACAATTATTCATCATAAATGTTTGTGTTGTAAAGAGAAAAGGAACACAGAGCCTGCACTCTGTTTTCCTTTCGTGATGATAAAAATTGTTTTCCTTGTGGATAACAGAAAATCAAGCAAGAAACAAATGGTGGGAAGACAGGAAAGATGATATAGTTGCTGGATTGAGGTCTAGGAGACTATGGGAGAGATGATTACTGGAGCATCTGTGGCTGAGAGTGTTTAGAAGAGGATGTAAGTAAGCCAGGATGAGGACTTCATCACAGGACACTCTACATGCTCTCTCAGGGGGCACTCACATGGGTGGCTCCTGCCTCCTTGAAGTCAAGCAGGTGGTTTCCATGGATGAAGCTGGTTTGCCTTAGCACATATGTAGTTGTTATGTAACAAATGGAATTTATCCAGAACTGAAATGCTTGGTCCCCTCTAACCCAGCTGGTTGGACCATGTTGAATATGAAGGACAGGGTGGTGATATGTTTCAATTTTTCAAAAGAAGCTTGGATTTTGTGTGAGGCATCCTGGCTTTTATTTTGGTTCACATGGGGAAAGGATAAGCCCTAGCCTAGAAAAACCCATCTGTATGCCAGACTTGGTCTAGGGACTACCAGATTGCAATCACTGTTATGAAAAAAGAGACTATAGAGGTGGAAGTGATAAACACCATGCATGAAATAGAAGCAGATACTGCATTAGGTTGGTACAGAAAACTTCACTCACTGAATCAGGAAGGCAAATGCACAGGGACTCCTCTCAAAGATCAGCAGAAGATGGGATAGCAAGATGGCTGGGTGGATAAAGGCTCCTATTACTAAAGCTGATGACTTTAGTTAGGTGCCTGGGACCTACACGGTGGAAGGAGAAAACAACCTTCCTCAGGTTGTCCTATGTGTGCTTTGGCGTTTATGTAATCATCTACACATGTGCACAATAAAAATAATTTGAAAAACTAAAAAAAAAA
>NW_024430118.1:0-2813 GCF_017639785.1 Mesocricetus auratus
GTTGTGTATTAGCCACCCTTTTCCCAGATGTAGAATCTATTCCACAAAGGAAGCCCATTATCTTATTCCTAGACATAAGGGGAGTCATCTAATTCATCCATCTTTAGTGGGACTTGGAGTATCCGGGGTCTTAGCTACCAGCTCCACAGGCATGGGAGTAGCCATTCAGATAGACTCCAAAATGAACCTTAGTCACATGCCGCTTACAAAAATGGCTGTAAAATCACCTTAGTCTCCACATGATGCATTAACTCATACTTTTCCTTTTAAAATTTTTAAATGTGGATGTCAGTAAACTACAGATTCTGACATGATGGAACTTAAGTATCTTTTGCCCATGTCAGATAAAGACATCCATATATTAGGTAGTAGAAAAGACCCAATTTGGGGTGGAGGGAATGTTTGTGCTCTCTTACATGAAAAGAAAATAGCTCAGCGACTACCAGAACATTTGATAAAATTCATGGAGCAGAGAAAAAACTTGACCTGAAACCATGGAAAGCTGTCCAAACCAGCTCCAGGGAAACAGGCTAAACCAGAGTTCCTGAATTTGCATATCCCCCCCTGCTCAGTTTTCAAATTCCCTCACCTCTGCAACCTCACTCTATTCCAGGATACTAACTACTCTGCTTATCTGATCCCTGAGAATGCTGGGCCTATCAGAATTGCCTTCTACCTACATTTATTCACCACACTTAAATTCTGTCCCTATGTTCTATGGCCTAGGAACAGGAATTAGACTGATTCCAAAAATTGGTTCTGAGCCTCACTCTTGCTTACCACCTTACTCCCTTCCATTTTAGGATGCATTGCTGACTTTTTAATGTTGCTCACATTTGGCCCTTGGGCCATCAAGAGGCTAACTAACTTTATCAGCCAACAGATCGACTCCCTGACAAGAAAACCTACTCAAATTCACTATCACAGGCTTGACCTCAAGGATCATGGTCATGCCTTTAGAAGGTGCCAACCAACAATCAACGGGGTCACTTCCCAGGGAACCTCCTTTTGCTACTGACAAAATTAAAATGTCTCCCACCAAGATGCACCCTGCAAGTGCAGCGAAGAGGCTACCAAAAGTTCCCTAGCCTGGGATTAATGGGAGTACACCTGGTTGCATGAAGGTCACTGTCAAAACCCTTCCCTCCACAAAAGGACATCATGATGGGCCTAAGTAAGCTTGCCTGCAAAGGCTGGGTTAATGTGCTCTAGGATATATGTCACAATTACCATCCAGGAGGGTCAGGATCCCTGCTTCCACCCAGAGGTGAGAAGTATCAATAGCTCACCTTCTTACTTGGAATAAAGGGAGGATTGTTGGGAACGATTATTGTTATTTAAAACCTACTGTAAATATTGACAGCCTTTTTTAAGAATAGTGCATCCCCTCCCCAGTTTCCCCATGAAGAGCATCTGGGCTCACAGGAATAACTGATAGACCAAAATATTTATCATACAATGTCATCTCACTGAAAGGGAGAGGCTTTTAAACACCCCTGGTCCATGAGACCCCTGACCATCTCATGGATATTCCCACCCATGGGCAAAGCTAGCTACAGACACAGAGGCCAGGCAGTGGTGCTACACACCTTTAATTCCAGAAGCCACACTAAATAGTCATAGAATCCAGGTTGTGGTGGTATATACCTTTAATCCTAATTCTGGGAACACAGAGACAGATTGATCACCCTTTGTGCAAGGCTACCCTGACCTACATGAAATTGATCCAGTATAAAAAGAGAAACAAAACTGACACAAAAGTAAACTCAGCATTTAGTATCCCACACTTTTAATTCCAGCACTAGAGAGGAAGATAAGGCAGGAGGAGACAGGAGCTCAAGGAGTCTGAGGAGCAGTGCAGTTGGGAGCAATCTGAGGTTTGTGATCACCCCTTCAGTCTGAGCATTGGTGGGGCTGAGAACACTCTATTGACTGACTGCTTTTCTTTTCTGACCTTCAGCTTTAACCCCAATATGTGTTTCTGTGTTGCTAATATTTATACTACAGTACCTGGCACCCACCATTGCTTCGGGTGATGTTGTTGCTGTTTGTAAATTTTGTAGACTTGCACCAGTGTAGAACCTTGGAGTCTCCTTATGTCCAAAGTAATAGGTGTAGAAAACAATCACATCCTGAGAATGCCATAGGGAGTCAGTTGCTGGCACCTGCATAGCATATGGAGTCATAGGCCCATCAAGGTGGTCCAGCAGTCATGTGTTGGTTTCTTGTGTCTGATGCATGTGACTGTCCCCTTTGACAAAATCTGCTTGTGCTCTATAGGCAATTTCAAAATTTCTGCATCTCCTTCTGACCTCTAAGAAAGGATATCAAAGGGAAGGTGGCCTTTTGGGAACAACAGTCCTTGGCCATAGACCCATTTCCCCATCAGCCTGGGAGCAGGCAGCTGTGAGACAATGTTTACTGAAAACAATCCAGTGCCCTAAGAAATGTATACTGGAGCTATAAGTTCCTGATAAATGCTTGCTCACTGAAACACCCTGACTTTGATCTTTCCAATGGCTAGCCACATCTTCCTGCCCCTGCTGCTGCTGCCTGTTCTGGTGTCAGGGATATAACCACCAGCCAGGAGGAGGAAATGTGTGTGTGTGTGTGTGTGTGTGTGTGTGTGTGGCAGAAGCTTTTTCTGAGGGAAGTCTTTCTTGGGAAGTTCTCTTGAGCCTTCTTGGGGACCATAAAGTTTTCTTAACACAACTGACTGGTCTCTGTGTCATCAATCCCAACACCCTTGCCACATTCTCAGATACAGGCTGCACAGTGGGCATGGCAGGCCTGACCTCTGACTGCCACTTCCC
>NW_024430119.1:0-2529 GCF_017639785.1 Mesocricetus auratus
TTTTATCATTTTTATTTTAATTTTAAATAGTTGTTTTACATGTCAATCCCAGTTCCCTCTCCCTCCCCTCCTCCCGCATTCCACTTCCCCCCACCCTCCCAACCTATTGCCAAATCCTTCCACATAGGGGATATCTAGAGTCTGTCATTTTACTCTGGGTAGGGTCCAGGCACTCCCCTAAGAGTCCAGGCTGAGAGAGCATCCCTCTTTGTGCTATAGGCACACGAAGACTGTTTGTATACCAGGGATAGACACTGATCCACAGCTCAGGGCCCCATAGGTTGCCCAGGCCTTCTCGCTGACACTCACATTTGGGGGGTCCAGATCAGTCCCATGCTGGCCTCCCCACTGTCAGTCTGGGGTCCAAGAGCTCTCCCATGTTCAGATCAGCTGTCTCTGCTGGTTTTGCCAGCCCATTCTTTGCCAATTTGCTCATCACTCCTCTCTCTCTGTCACTGGGTTCCTTGGGTTCAGTTCAGTGATTAATTGTGTGTTTGCCTCTGCTTCCATCAGTCACAGGATGAAGGCTCCAGGATGGGTATAGACATCAAGTTCATTATCAGAAATGTGCATTCGAGGTGGTCTCTCCACTATTGCTTAGCTTGCCAGTTGGTGTTATCCCTTTAGGTCCCTTGAGGTCGCTCTGGTGCCTGATCTGTATTCGATCCTATGATTCCCTCATCCCCCTATCCTACCCCCACGCACTCAACTTCCTGTTCCCCCATGACCAACTCTCTTCCTCTTCACCCCCTCTCTTCTTCCCAGGTCCAACTCCCCCCCACCCCTCGCCGTGTTCCCCATCCATTCAGGGGATCATGTCTCCATCCTCTTCTCTTGGGTACTATGCATATATGCCTATCTTTTAGTTTCTTTCCTGTTTCCCAGACTCTCAATCAGTGGAAGTGCAGACTGGCACTATCCTGATCCATATCTAAAATCCATATATGAGTGAGTACATACCATGTTTGTCTTTTTGCGACTGGGTTACCTCACTCAGGATGGTTTCTTCCAGTGCTATCCATTTCCCTGCGAATTTCATGACTCCATTGTTTTTTTCTGCTGAGTAATACTCCATTGTGTAAATGTACCACATTTTCTCTATCCACTCTTCAGTTGAGGGGCATCTAGGTTGCTTCCAGGTACTGGCTATTACAAATAATGCTGCTATGAACATAGTGGAGCAGATGCCCTTGTTGTATGAACTTGACTCATTTGGATATATGCCTAAGAGTGGAATTGCTGGGTCTAGTGGTAGATTAATTCCCATTTTCCTGAGGAACTCCATACTGATTTCCAAAGAGGCTGTATGAGTCGGCACTCCCACCAGCAGTGGAGGAGTGTTCCCCTATCTCCACATCCTCTCCAGCATAAATTGTCTTCGGTGTTTTTGATTTTAGCCATTCTGAGAGGAGTAAGATGGTATCTCAGAGTTGTTTTGATTTGCATTTCCCTGAAGGCTAAGGATGTTGAGCACTTTCTTAAGTGTTGCTTGGGCATTTTAGCCTCCTCTACTGAGAATTATCTATGTAGCTCTGTACCCCACCTTTTAATTGGATCCTTTGGTGTTTTGGATACTTGTTTCTTGAGTTCTTTGTAAATTTTTGAGATTAGCACTCTGTCAGATGTAGGGTTAGTGAATATCTTTTCCCATTCTCTGGCCTGCCTTTTTGTCATTTTGACTGTGTCCTTTGACTTACAGAAGCTTTTTAGTTTCAGAAGGTCCCATTTGTTAATTGTTGATCTCAGTGCCTGTGCCACTGGTGTTATGTTTAGGAAGTGGTCTCCTGTACCAACTCGTTGAAGAGTATCTCCCCCTTTCTCTTCTAAAAGTGTCAGTGTTGCTGGATTATGTTGAGATCTTTGATCCATTTGGACTTAAGTTTTGCACAAGGCAATAAACATGGATCTATCTGCAGTCGTCTGCATACCAGTACCCAGTTATGCCAGCACCATTTGTTGAAGATGTTTTCTTTTTTCCATTGTACAGTTTTAGCTTCTTTGTCAAAAATCAAGTGTTCATAAGTGTGTGGGTTAAAATTAGACCTTTCGATTCAGTTCCATTGGTCTACCTGCCTATTTTTGTGCCAATACCAAGCTGTTTTCAAGACTATAGCTCTATAATAGAGCTTGAAGTCAGGTATGGTGATGCCTACTGTAGTTCCTTTATTGTATAGGGATGTTTTAGCTATCCTGGGCCTTTTGTTTTTCCATATAATGTTGATTAATGTTTTTTCCAGGTCCTGGAAGAATTGTGATGGAATTTTGATAGGGATTGCATTGAATCTGTAGACTGCTTTTGGCAAGATTGCCATTTTTATTATGTTGATCCTACCAATCCAAGAGCATGGGAGATCTTTCCATTTTCTGGTATCCTCTTTGATTTCTTTCTTTAAAGACACAAAGTTCTTGATATACAGGTCTTTACCTGTATATCAAGTACAGGTAAAGTACGCCCTGATGATTCTCTGGATTTCCTCAGAGTCCTTTGATATGTCCCCTTTTTCATCCCTGATTTTGTTAATTAGCATT
>NW_024430120.1:0-1950 GCF_017639785.1 Mesocricetus auratus
GAAAATTCACAGATTCCAAGGTTTGTAGGAATTTGACCTGAGTTTTGTTACTGTTTTTCAGAATGATACATAAAACCCACTGAGAGAGGCACACAGCTCTCCCTCACAGGGCCACTCCCCTCAGCCTCCTGCACCTCGGTTTCTGTGCAGCTTCCCCTGCATCTCCCTCACTGTGTCACTCAGAGCACAGTAGTACAGGGCAGAGTCTGACAGCTGCACTGAGGACTTCTGCAGGTGGAAGGAGCTGCTTCTCTTATGGAGAGTGGTGTGGAACCCTTGATGCTCTGTCCTCTTGTTGTCTGTGGAGCTCTTCAGAAGTAATTGATGGGCTTTGTTGATATATTGCACGTAACAAAAAACTGTAGGAGCTCAATAAGTAGTCTGATAGGTGCAATTCAATGTCACAGGTGACCCCTCTGTGACAGTAACCAGGCCTTCTGTCTGGGTCACTGAGTCTCCATTGCTCCTCCCTGAAAATAATAAATAAATAAATAAATAAATAAGGAGAAATTATTTTGCTATGTGAAGAAGAATGAAAAGACTCCAACAGGTGTAAGAAGATGAAATCATCAACACTTAGGTAAATGTAACTCACCGAGCATCAAGAGGAGCAGCAGAACTGGGCAGGTATAAGGAGGCATGTTCACAGAAGACACTTGCTTCTTGAGGTCACCAAACTCACAGGACAAGTCTCCTCAGGATCTCCTCTATGGAGAATTCTCTGCTTAGCTCTGTACCCCACCTTTTGATTGGATCATTTGGTATTTTGGAGACTTGCTTCTTCAGTTCTTTGTAAATTTTGGAGATTAGCCCTCTGTCAGATGTGGGGTCAGTGAATATCTTTTCCCATTCTGTGGACTGCCTTTCTGTCTTGTTGACTGTGCCCTTTGCCTTTGCTTTTAAGTTTCATGAGGTCCCATTTGTTAATTGTCGATCTCAGTGCCTGTGCCACTGGTGTTATGTTTAGGAAGTGGTCTCCTGTACCAACTCGTTGAAGAGTATCTCCCACTTTCCCTTCTAAAAGTTTCAGTGTGGCTGGATTTATGTTGAGATCTTTGATCCATTTGGACTTTAGTTTTGTACAAGGCGATAAACATGGATCTATCTGCAGTATTCTGCATACCAGTACCCAGTTATGCCAGCACCCTTTGTTGAAGATGCTTTCTTTTTTCCATTGTATAGTTTTAGCTACTTTGTCAAAAAGCAAGTGTTCATAGGTGTGTGGTTTAAAATCAGGGTTTTCAATTCGGTTCCATTGGTCTACCTGCCTATTTTCGTGCCAATACCAAGCTGTTATCAGGACTATAGCTCTATAATACAGCTTGAAGTCAGGTATGGTGATGCCTCCTGAAGTTCCTTTATTGTATAGGGTTGTTTTGGCTATACTGGGCCTTTTGTTTTTCTATATAAAGTTGATTAATGTTCTTCCAGGTCTATAAAGAATTGTGCCGGAATTTTGGTTGGGATTGCTTTGAATCAGTAGACTGCTTTTGGCAAGATTGGCATTTTTATTATGCTGATCCTACCAATCCAAGAGCATGGGAGATCTTTCCATTTTCTGATATCCTCTTTGATTTCTTTCTTTAAAGATTCAAAGTTATTGATATGCAGGTCTTTCACTTCCTTGGTTAACATTATCCCCAGATATTTGATGTTATTTGTGGCTATTTTGTTGATTTTCTCAAAGAAAATTGAGGGCTGAAATCAATCAAGTAGAAACCAGGAGAACATTGAGAAGAATCAATGAAACAAAGAGTTGGTTCTTTGAGAAAATCAACAAAATAGATAAACCTCTGTCCAAACTAACCAAAAGACAGAGAGAGAGCATGCTAATTAACAAAATCAGGGATGAAAAAGGGGACATAACAACGGACTCTTTGTTTCATTGATTCTTCTCAATGTTCTTTGAATTTCTGGTAGAATTCTGCACTGAAGCCATCTGGGCCTGGG
>NW_024430121.1:0-8136 GCF_017639785.1 Mesocricetus auratus
GCTGTCCAATGCCCTCCTTTAAAATCCTAACCTACTTATTCCTGCGGCCTCCCTGAGTGTTCTGGGAAACCAGGAAAGCACTCTCCCTCTACCCATACAGCACCTAGTCATCTGACTCCCACTCACCCAGGGAAACACATAGGCCTTGCATGGGCTCTGCTCTGAACATATTTTAATGTTCCCTCTGTCTCACCCCATTTCCTGATCAGAAGAGGCCAGAAACAGCTGGAACATCTATTAGGTTTATTGAACAGAAACATTTACTAAATACATTGAGAAGAAGGAAATGGCAACACAAACTCTTCACAGCCCCTAAAAACAGGTTCTGGACCACCCTTCTGGAGCTCCTAGGAATGGCCTTTTCTGTCCACTACACTGGGATCCCTCTTCTATTCTCTCCCTTCTCAAGGGCCCAAGTGCTACCTCTTGTAATTCCCTCAATTTTTTGGGGAAACCTCACAAAGGATTGCCAACTGTAAGGTAGTCCTGCCATATTCTGGAACAAGATAGTCACAAGACACAGCAAAGCACAGCAAGGAATATCCTACCATCTCTGGGAAACATAGTCACAAGTAACAACATGAGTGGAACATTACAGCACAGTCCCTGGGACCATCCCTAGTTCAGGTCTTCCTATCTTCTTCAGATTGAAGTCAGTCATGAAGTGAGGATCAGCCAGTCTCTTGTCAACATCCTTGTTTCTGGCTGGCTTCCAGGAACTGGGCCTGGGGATTCTGGGAAGCATCTGATCAGGTAACACACACATCTGCAGGAGGACAAGCAGCAGGCAGCTGGCCAAGATGTGCACCAGGAAAGCAGGCGAGGAGTTCACAACACCGGGGAGAAGAGGTAGCGTAACCTTGGGGGCACGTGCCAGGGTGTAGGGGTGACTGGCCAGGTAGTCAGGGCCTCCAGCTGCTCAAGTTAACACACACCTCACTCACAGCTTTGTACAGGAGCAACGGGTGGGGATAAGCACACAAAGGGGGAAGGGACGCGTTGGATAGCTGGGTCTCTATGAGGTTAACAGATACTCGGGTGGGGGGCAGCCCAGAGCAGGGAGTAGCCTGCCTCAGGATAGCAGCAGGGAGGGGGCATCTGTGTTGGGAGAGCCAGGCAGAACTCTTGAGATGGCCTCTCTGTAGAACTCTTGACATGGCCTCTTCTGTAACTTCCTTCCACCTGTTTGGTATGGCTGGCAGATGGAGGATGGCACCTCGGCTGCACTGCCAGGCCTCCCTCTCAGTCCGGCAGGGTTTGGGGCCAGCCTCGGCAGGTGCCTGCCTGCCGAGTTGTACCAGGCTCTCGTTGCTTGCTCTCTGGAATTCTCCAGCAGCCCTGGACAAAAGACAGCAGAACAAACTACCCCCTACCAAATCCTGCACTGCTCTCCCACCTCCTGTTCACACAAAACCTGTCCTGCACGCTCACAGGCTGTCAGGCCAGCTGAGGGCCCAAACCCTGCAGTGTTGGGTTTGGCGCTCTTCTTGGGCGCCGGTGTCTTTTCCCCTCACAGCCCTCTCAGGGTGCCACGAAGGAAACTGCCTCCGGTTGGCACTGGCTTCCCAGGGCCGTTGGGTCCAGAGACCCTGGGCTTTCACTCACGAAAGGACTCAAGGGTGCTGCCTTCGTGGGGCTCCCCTAGAGCAGTGTAGATGATCCTGAAGACGGGCTGGATCCTGCGGCCTCCTCTCCGGAGCACTGTCTTCCTGCCTTGCTGCACTACCCCCCGGGCATTGGATCGCGCTGGCCAACGTAGCCCTGTGACAGTCTCTTCCATGTCCCATATGATTAGAGGTTGCTAGGTTTCTTAGATCCACAGCCTCACCATCTTCTGACTCTGCTTTACTGTTGTCCTAATCTGAGTCCTTGTGGCTCCATGAAGCTGCAGCCGTTCCTGGCTTCCTTCTCTGGTACATCCTAGGTGCCTTGCTTGTTAGAGTTTTCTCCAGGTGGCATTGCCTTAGGGGACTTAATTTGTGCCTGATTATCTTGTTCTTGTGCCTCACTAAGGTCCCCTGCCATTTCTCTGAACTGCTGTTTTCCCTCCTTCAAATATCACTTTTGTTTCCTTGGCTTATGGGAACAATGGTTGCCCTATTCCCTGGAGCCTGCATGGTCTTGGGCTTCAGATATCTGTTCTCCCAAGCCCAGGCCCTGTTCCCCATCTCCATTGCAACCTGTCTCTTCTGCATCACTAAAGGCTGGTTGGAGGGATTAAAGCAGTGTATTCTGATGTGGCCATCTTCCCCGCAACTATAACAGAATGTGTCATAATTCTCTTTCGCATACCTTGAGATCCATCCTTGGGCACACCTGCCCTTTGGTGCTGGTCTCTGCCCCTCCGCCGACGGGAACCCTGGTAAGGTCTTGTCTCAAGACCACTGCCAAAGGCAGAAACAAATAGTGCCTTCTCCCTGCTACCTATGTTAGATGGACTTGGGCCTAGATCCATTCCCTGTAGGCACCCCTTTTCTGGGCCCCTAGAAGCCTCCCACTCCTCCTCCTCCTCCTCCTCCTCCTCCTCCTCCCTCCTCCTCCTCCTCCTCCTCCTGGTCCAAAAGCTTCCCAAGGGCCAGAAAACCAGGTGACTTCCTATGCTGTTTTATCATCTTAAGTTTCTCTCTAAGTTTTCCAGAAAGGGTGGCCCCACCTAAGATTCTTTTCAGGCAGGTCTGATTCACATTCCTTCGTGATATTGCATTTTTCTCTGGGGCTTTTTGAAGCAGGATCTCTGAACGCACCACAAACCTAGAAACTTTCTCTCCTGACTCCTGATAAGCATCACAAAATTTCAGCTGGGCAGTTTTTCGGCTTTCCACGGGCCCAAATACCCACTGCAGGGCCTCCAGGCACTCTTTCACTGTGATGGCAGCATTATTGGCACGGAGCACATTGACCACTTGTAGAGCAGGGCCTCACAAGCATTCCATCAGTCTCTGCCTCTTTTTCACCTCAGGCAACTGCCACATCTGTAACATCTCAGTGGTGTGCTCAAACCAGGAATCAAAGGCCAATAACCCTGGGGTTGATACAGTATTCCCAGAAAAGATTCTGAGCTCTTGGTACAACATTTGTTCTAGCAAAGGCTGCATCACTGCACCAAGAGTCTGAGCCCAGGCCCAGGAATCTGCTGATATAGCCGTTTTGGTTAGTGAATAGTTAGAGTATGTCCCAAGGACCCTGTTCATGTCTGACACTGTGTGCCTCTCTTCCTCTAAGAAGTGATCCAGTCTATTAGGAAATATGTCATCTGATCTAGGGGGTTTCACAATCATTTCCCAGGGCCCACCCTTTCCTTCTGTTTGTCTGGGCACCAAAGCAAAGTCAAAATCACGTGCAAATTACACCAGAAAGGTCTGGGCGTTCTCCTCCCTCCTCCTGCAACAGGTTCAACCCCATGGCTCCAGCTTCAAGAGATTCTAAGGAAGGAAGGCAATCCGGATGTGGTGCACACAAATCTGGATCAAATTCCAGATCCGTAGCCCTCCCAGGTCTCCAGAGTCTGTAAATAGGGTGAAAGGAGAGTAATGCCCCCCCAGTCCCTGCGCCTATGACACCCAGCCTCCACCTATCTACTGCAAAGACAATTCTAAGCCCACCCCCTGCGTGCTGTAGCCCCCTCCTCACCCCAAAGGCTGCAGCAGGCCCCACCGGGTTGGGTCCCGCTACAGCTGCCTTCCCAACCCAAAGTCTGTGACAGTGCCACCTTACGGGGCAGAGGGCACTGCCCAGGACAATCACTTCCTCCTGGAATCTGGTACTTACTACAGCAAGATGCTTCCTCATTCAATCCGGCAGTGAGGTTCCCAGACTGCTCAGAGAGGAGGCGGGGTCAGACACCATTTCTTTCCAGGTTCTTTTGCTAGCTCCCTTGCTCTCTCTGGCCTTCTGGTCCCCGCAAGTCGTCCAATGCGCCAGCACAGGCTTGCCACCACACTCCTCTGCAGTGCGGACTTGGGGCGCCGGGTGGAGGGGGGCTACTGTGGAGCTGGAGCACGGACCCTCCGTGTCGCCTGGAAGGCCGCTGGGCCATTGGCGCATGAGGATCACGAGACTAGTTGGTTGCCTAGGCCTTCGGCAACCGGGGGCCTCAGGTCGCCTGCTGCTGCCTACTGCCAACACACCCCAGATCCCCCAGCACAGGGGACTCAACCCCAATCCTCGGAGTCTGGGGTTTATGAGTCAGTGTCCAGTGTCCTCCTGCCTTTGGCTGTCCCCAGGTGGTCCCTTATCCTGAATCCAGGCAAGTCCTGCTCTCCTCTAGAATACGACTTCAGGGCCCCAGAGTGCTCAGGGTTCTCCACAGAAGGGCCCCAGAAAGCTGTGGTGCCCCCTCCAGCTCTGACTCCTGACCAAGGCCAGGGAGCAGATGCTCTGAGGCTTTTGCCCCTGGTGAGTCCCCATCTGGACCTGGTCCAGTGACAGAGCTGGGAAAGCAACACCTGGTCTAGGTAGAGGCTCTGAAATAGATGGATACCACATGAACTCTCGTGAGCTCACACACCCCATACCACCGCTCCCCATGGAGCACACAGCGTCTGGATAATGCCCACCCCAGTGGAAGGGGCTGCAGGTATGTTCAATACTTGCATGCTTTGTTGCCCTTGGTGCCAGTGTCTAGCTAACTGGAGGGTGGTCCAGCATCAGGTACGCCTTTCCTGCACTGCCTGCTGTAGATCCGGGTTATTGAAAAGCTGCTTTTGAGATGTGAAGCCCAAACCCTTGGACTTGTATCTTACTGGCTGTCTTTGGGCCAGTTCCTAACCCTTCTAGTCACAGAAAACTTCAGAGTTTCTGGGAAATGTGCCTAAATTCATGTAGAAAGCACTGTGATGACAGTGAGATGCTCAGCTTTTCCCTGTGTTTTGTGTCTATAGCCTTCCAGGCTCTGGGACATGACTTTCTTGGAGCTGAGGGTGGCATGGGTAGCCTACACCTCAGAAGCATCCCTATGTGTTTTACCATCAGTTGTCTTCCATCAGTCAGCTCCCCCCACACCATATCTTCTCCTGCCTGGGCTAGACATCCCCTTAGAGCTGTGCTTCCCTTTCTCAAAACAGAGTTTCAGGCCCTGCCAGTCTTATAGATTTCTCTCCAATAACCAGTTGTCCAGGGCCACATGCATAACATCTCTCTGACAGTGAGAGGGCAAGCAGGTTCACAGAAGGTCATACATATACAGATCTTTTCTTGGTCCCCCTTTCTTTCTTTCTTTCTTTCTTTCTTTCTTTCTTTCTTTCTTTCTTTCTGGTGTTTTTGAGACAGGGTTTCTCTGTGGCTTTGGAGGCTGTCCTGGAACTCACTTTGTAGACCAGGCTGGTCTCGAACTCACAGAGATCCACCTGCCTCTGCCTCCCGAGTGCTGGGATTAAAGGTGTGCGCCACCAATGCCCAGGCCCCTTTTCTTTCTTTGGGCACCATACTCTGGCCACTTGACTTTCAGTACTGGTAAAGTTTTCCCTGATGGTGTTCATCTCACTGATACTGCCTTGGCTTATTGTTGGAGACTAATTAGGATATTGTCATGTTGCATTGTCCTAGACAGTACTGCCACCTCCAACCTACCTGCCTTCCTGAACCTCTGGCAGTGAGGAAGGCTCTGGAGTGTACACCAGAAAGTGACTTCACTGAAACTTGGCCTGAGTCCAAGTAGGCATTCATTAATTCATTGTGTGCTGTTACTGGGGCAACCCATGTTATCTGCCATTAGCAGTGTGGGAGTGCTCATTTGTGTCCTACAACCCAAGCAGCCTTTCAGCCTTGACCACTGAACACCCTAAGGGGAAAATTAACCCCTCATGCATCAATACATGCTTGGCATTTCCTTAATAGGTTGTGATATCTTACATTATCTCACAACTTCATCTTCCACTCCTGGTCCATCTTCTGTGAATCTCTTTTGTCCCTTCCCCATGCCTAGCCCCATCCTACACACTTTAAGGACAAAGTTTCTAGTATCAAAGCTGAAAGAACCCCCATTGTGTACATGCAACCATTACCCAAAATAGGTTACATTCAACTTGACCTCACACTTGGTCTTCAGTTTGTCATGTGTGGTTCTCTTTCTTGCCCCTGTGATTCCTACTATGATTATCCACAGTCTGTAGATAAGTGCTTTGGGAGAAAAGGGAATTGTAAGGCTTCTCTTACAACCCAACTTTCTCAATTGGCCTAAAGTACCTAATCCCTCCCTTATTCAGCCTCCGGGGCCCAAACTGCCTTTTTTCCTGCTGGCCAGTTACTGCTGTTAATGTCTAATGTAAGAATTTCTGTCTCCTGAAACTCGCTGTTTGACCTGTCATGTCTCATATAATAAATACCTTGTCTTCTTTTTTGGTTTGGGTGTAATTTTCCTGGGGTCTTTCCTCACAGAAGGCACTCCCTTGGGAACATATATATACAGGATAGTCTAGTACTACCAGCTGTCCCAGTGGGCTTGCAAAGTGATTATCAACACATTTCCTATTTTTAGGTTTGTGTCTTCTTTCCTTCTTTCCCTCCCTTCCTTCTCTCCAAGTGAGGACTTTGCTTCTTTTTTTAAAGATTTTTTTATTATTTTAATTTTAAATAGCTCGTTTTACATGTCAATCCCAGTTCCCTCTCCCTCCCCTCCTCCGGCACCCCCACCATCCCCCCAGCCTCCCACCCTATCCCCACTTCCTTCCACATAGGGGATATCTAGAGTCTTGTCATTTCACTCAGGGCAGGGTCCAGGCACTCCCCTAAGAGTCCAGGCTGAGAGAGCATCCCTCTTTGTGTTATGGACACACGATGTCCGTTTGTATGCCAGGGATAGACACTGATCCACTGCTCAGGGCCCCATAGGTTGCCCAGGCCTCCTCATCGACTCTCACACTCAGGGGGTCTGGATCAGTCCCATGCTTCATCCAGTGACTGATGGAAGCAGAGGCAAACACCCACAGTTAAATACTGAACTGAACCCAAGGAACCCAGTGACAGAGAGAGAGGAGCGATGAGCAAACAGGCAAAGAATGGGCTGGCAAAACCATCAGAGACAGCTGATCTGAACAAGGGGACAGACTTTGCTTCTTTATAGGTTCAGTTTCTTCCCTCTACACTAGGGCATGGGCTGTCATACCTCAGCTGTTTTTCCTTTGTCCATTCTCTGTACCCAGTGTCTCTATCTCTCAGCAGTTAGTAGCTTTTTCTCTGTAATCTTTCCTTTCTTGACTTCTGGGACACCCCTTCCTGTATTCAAAATGACCTTGTGCCTTTTATCCTGCCTTTCAGTTGAAGTTATTCTCCTACCTCTCCCACCTCCTTCTCCTCCTCCTATTCCTTTCTTGGAGCTCAGTATAGTATGGGTGGTTTCCTAGATGCAGGTCTTGGAATGCTTTCCAGAGATGTTCTCTGCTAGTAATGATACCTTCTCCAGTTCTGCCCATTTGCATCAGACTGCCTATTTGGATGCCCCTCAGGCATTTAGCATTAAGATGTTTCACCTAGGGTGCTTCAAGCACTATTGCATACCTGCTATTTCCTTGGACTTCCCCCATCTCTACAAAAGTCTCTGCCTTCTATTAGGTTACTTAAGCACAGGTGCAAGAAATCTTCCCCCCTTTCCTTTGCTTCTTACCTCTAAATTCAGCTGTGTCCTGGCGCTGCCATTCATTTTCATAGTTCCTAGCCTTATGTGCTCCCCTTCAGACCTATATTCTGACCCCCCATACATTCCGTCATACTCACTAATAGAATTATGTACATGTCATCACAAGACAAAGCATAGGTTCGTACTTTTGAGCACTAAGGACTCCCTCCTGGAAAGCAAGCATGTGACCTTACAAAGGGAGTCTTGCAGGATCACACTATCTAGGATGTTGACTGAATCTGTCTTCTGGGTTGTAAGAACCAATAGCACACACACACAGAGAGGAGGGGGGGAGACGGAAAGAGAGAAAAGAAAGTGTGAAAGAGACAGAAAGAAAGAGGGAAGAGAGAAAGAGACAGTGATGCTCTGTGAGGGGTGAAGACATAAAAAGATAAGATGTTGATACAATTTAGCTAGTTTCAAACTCACTGAGAATCAGTAGTAGACTGAGCATGCCTTGAACCATCTGGATAGATACTCAAGCTAAACAGGGATGAAATACCCAAAACCTAGAATTGTGACAA
>NW_024430122.1:0-9839 GCF_017639785.1 Mesocricetus auratus
CTTATTTAAAACTGATGATACAACCCTGTGTGAGAATCTACAAGTGTAACTTCTTTTTTTAATCATTTTTATTTTACTTTTAAATACCTTGTTTTACATGTCAATCCCAGTTCCCTCTCCATCCCCTCCTCCCGCACTCCCCTTCCCCCCCACCCTCCCACACTATTGCCAAATCCTTCCACATAGGGGATATCTAGACTCTGTCATTTTATTCTGGGTAGGGTCCAGGCACTCCCCTGAGAGTCCAGGCTGAGAGAGCATCTCTTTTTGTGCTATAGGCACACGAAGACTGTTTGTATACCAGGGATGGACACTGTTCCACAGCTCAGGGCCCCATAGGTAGCCCAGGCCTTCTCGCTGACACTAACATTTGGGGGGTCCAGATCAGTCCCATGCTGGCCTCCCCACTGACAGTCTGGGGTGGAAGAGCTCTCCCCTGTTCAGATCAGCTGTCTCTGCTGGTTTTGCCAGCCCATTCTTTGCCAATTTGCTCATCACTCCTCTCTCCCTGTCACTGGGTTCCTTGGGTTCAGTTCAGTGATTAATTGTGTGTTTGCCTCTGCTTCCATCAGTCACAGGATTAAGGCTCCCAGATGGTTATAGACATCAAGTTCATTATCAGTGATGGGCATTCGAGGTGGTCTCTCCACTATTGCTTATCTTGCCAATTGGTGTTATCCCTTTAGATCATTCGAGGTCACTCTGGTGCCTGATCTGTATTCGATCCTATGATTCCCTCTTCCCCCTATTCTACCACCACCCCCTCAACTTTCTGTTCCCCTATGACCAACTCTCTTCCTCTTTATCCCCTCTCTTCTTCCCAGGTCCCACACCCCCTACCCCTCGCAGTGTTCCCCATCCATTCAGAGGATCTTGTCTCAATCCTCTTCTCTTGGGTACTATGTATATATGCATATCTTTTAGGTTTTTTCCTGTTTCCCAGACTCTCTATCAGTGGAAGTGCAGACTGGCACTATCCTGATCCATGTCTAAAATCCATATATGAGTGAGTACAAACCATGTTTGTATTTTTGCGACTGGGTTACCTCACTCAGGATGGTTTCTTCCAGTGCTATCCATTTCCCTGCGAATTTCAAGATTCCATTGTTTCTTTCTGCTTACTAATACTCCATTGTGTAAATGTACCACATTTTCTCTATCCACTCTTCAGTTACGGGGCATCTAGGTTGCTTCCAGGTTCTGGCTATTACAAATAATGCTGCTATGAACATAGTGGAGCAGATGCCCTTGTTGGATGAACTTGCCTCATTTGGATATATGCCTAAGAGTGGAATTGATGGGTATAGTGGTAGACTAATTCGCATTTTCCTGAGGAAACTCCATACTGATTTCCAAAGAGGCTGTATGAGTTGGCACACCCACCAGCAGTGGAGGAGTATTCCTCTCTCTCCACATCCTCTCCAGCATAAATTGTCTTCGGTGTTTTTGATTTCAGCCATTCTGACAGGAGTAAGATGGTATCTTGGAGTTGTTTTGATTTGCATTTCCCTGATGGCTAAGGATGTTGAGCACTTTCTTAAGTGTCTCTTGGACATTTTATCCTCCTCTGCTGAGAATTCTCTATTTAGCTCTGTACCCCACCTTTTAATTGGATCCTTTGGTGTTTTGGAAACTTGTTTCTTGAGTTCTTTGTAAATTTTGGAGATTAGCCCTCTGTCAGATGTAGGGTTAGTGAATATCTTTTCCCATTCTGTGGCCTGCCTTTTTGTCATTTTGACTGTGTCCATTGCCTTACAGGAGCTTTTTAGCTTCAGAAGGTCCCATTTGTTAATTGTCGATCTCAGTGCCTGTGCCACTGATGTTATGTTTAGGAAGTGGTCTCCTGTACCAACTCGTTGAACAGTATCTCCCAATTTCTCTTCTAAAAGTTTCAGTGTGGCTGGATTTATGTTGAGATCTTTGATCCATTTGGACTTAAGTTTTGTACAAGGCGATAATCATTGATCTATCTGCAGTCTTCTGCATACCAGTACCCAGTTATGCCAGCACCTTTGTTGAAGATGCTTTCTTTTTTCCATTGTACATTTTTAGCTTCTTTGTCAAAAATCAAGTAATCATAGGTGTGTGGGTTAAAATTAGTGCTTTCGATTCGGTTCCACTGGTCTACCTGCCTATTTTTGTGCCAATACCAAGCTGTTTTCAGGACTCTAACTCTATAATAGAGCTTGAAGTCAGGTATGGTGATGCCTCCTGAAGTTCATTTATTGTATAGGGATGTTTTGGCTATCCTAGGCCTTTTGTTTTTCCATATAAAGATGATTAATGTTCTTTCCAGGTACTTGAAGAATTGTGATGGAATTTTGATAGGGATTGCATTGAATCTGTAGACTGCTTTTGGCAAGATTGCCATTTTTATTATGTTGATCCTACCAATCCAAGAGCATGGGAGATCTTTCCATTTTCTGGTATCTTCTTTGTTTTCTTTCTTTAAAGACAAAAAGTTCTTGATATACAGGTCTTTCACTTCCTTGGTTAACATTATCCCCAGATATTTGATGCTGTTTATGGCTATTGTAAAGGGTTATATTTCTCTGATTTCTTTCTCAGTAACTTCATCATCTGTATATAATAGGGCCACTGATTTTTTTTGAGTTTACCTTGTATCCTGCCACATTGCTGAAGGTGTTTATCAGCTCCAGGAATAACCTTGCAGAAATTTTCGGGTCACTTATGTAAACTATCATATCATCTGCAAATAGTGAAAGTTTGACTTCTTCTTTTCCTATTTGCATCCCCTTTATCTCCTTTTGTTTTCTTATTGCTGTAGCTAGAACTTCAAGTACAATATTGAAGAGATATGGAGAGAGTGGACAGCCTTGTCTTGTTCCTGATTTTGGAGGAATTGCTTTGAGTTTCTCTCCAGTTAGTTTGATGTTAGCTGTTGGTTTACTGTTTATTGCTTTTATTATATTCAGGTACGTTCCTGTTATCCCTGATCTCTCTAGGACCTTTATCATGAAGGGATGCTGGATTTTGTCAAAGGCTTTTTCAGCATCTAGTGAGATGATCATGTGGTTTTTCTTTCAGAGATTGTTAATATGGTGGATTACATTGATAGATTTTCTAATGTTGAACCATCCCTGCATTGCTGGGATGAAGCCTACTTGATCATGGTGGATGATTTTTCTGATGTTTTCTTGAATCCGGTTTGCGAGTATTTTATTGAGTATTATTGCATCAATATTCATGAGGGAAATTGGTCTATAGTTCTCTTTCTTAGTTGTGTCATTGTGTGGTTTGGGTAGCAAGGTAATTGTAGCCTCATAGAAAGAGTTTGGCAGTGAGCCTCCTGCTTCTATTGTGTGGAATACTTTGAGGAGTATTGGAATTAGCTCTTCTTTGAATTTCTGGTAGAATTCTGCACTGAAGCCATCTGGGCCTGGGATTTTTTTGTTTGGGAGACTTTTGATGACTGCTTCTATTTCATTAGGGGTTATAGGTCTGTTTAGATTGTTTATCTGTTCTTGATTTAGTTTTGGCAAGTGATATCTATCCAGGTAATTGTCCATTTCCTTTAAATTTTCAAATTTTGTGGAGTACAGATTTTCAAAGTATGCCCTGATGATTCTCTGGATTTCCTCAGAGTCTCATGTTATGTCCCCTTTTTCATCCCTGATTTTGTTAATTAGCATGCTCTCCCTCTGTCTTTTGGTTAGTTTGGACAGAGGATTATCTTTTTTGTTGATTTTCTCGAGGAACCAAGTCTTTGTTTCATTGATTCTTCTGGTTTCTACTTGATTGAATTCAGCCCTCAATTTGATTATTTCCTGGCGTCTGCTCCTCCTTGGGGAGTTTGCTTCTTTCTGTTCTAGAACATTCAGCTGTGCTATTAATTCTCTAGTATGACTGTTCTCCAGTTTTTTTCATTTGGGCACTTAGTGCTATAAACTTTGCTCTCAGCACTGCTTTCAAAGTGTCCCATAAGTTTGTGTATGTTGTGTCTTCATTCTCATTGAAATCGAGGAAGTCTTTAATTTCTTTTTTATTTGTTCCTTTTCCCAGTATTGTGCAATTGTGCATTGTTCAGTCTCCATGAGTTTGTAGGGTTTCTGCGATTTGTGTTATTGTTGAATTCTAATGTTAATGCATGGTGGTCTCATAAGATGCAGGGGGTTATTCCAATGTTTTGTATCTGTGGAGATTTGCTATGTTTCCTATTATGTGGTCAATTTTAGAGAAGGTTCCACGTGGTGCCAAGACGAAGGTATATCCCTTTGTATTTGGGTGGAATGTTCTATAGATATCTGTTAAACCCAGTTGGGTCATAACTTCTATTAGTTCTTTTGTTTCTTTATTAAGTTTCTGTCTGGAGGTTCTGTCTAGCGGTGAGAGCGGAGTGTTGAAGTCTCCTACTATTAGTGTGTGAGATTTTATCTGCATTTTGAGCTTTAATAATGTTTCTTTCTCGAATGTAGGTGCCTTTGTATTTGTGGTGTAGATGTTTAAAATTGAGACTTCGTCTTGATGTATTTTTCCTTTGATCAATATGAAGTGTCCTTCTTCATCTCTTTTGATTGATTTTAATTTGAAGTCTAATTTGTTAGATATTAGGATTGCTACACCCGCTTTTTTCTTGGGACCGTTTGATTGGAAGATCTTTTCCCAACCCTTTACTCTGAGATAACGTCTGTCTTTGATGTTGAGATGTGTTTCTTGTATGCAGCAGAAGGAAGGGTTCTGTCTTCGTATCCATTCTGCTAGTCTGTGTCTTTTTATAGGCAAGTTGAGGCCGTTGACATTGAGGGATATTAATGACCATTGATTGGTGATCCTTGTTTTTGCTTGATTTATTGTTAGTGAAGTTATTTTGTGTAGTTTCTCCACCCTTTTTCTTTTGGTGTTTTGTAAAGTGTGATTATATATTGCCTGTGTCTTTGTGAATGTAGTTATCTTCCTTGGCTCTAGGTTTTCCTTCTAACATTTTCTATAGAGCTGGATTCATGGATACGTATTGTTTAAATCTGGCTTTGTCATGGAATATTTTGTTTTCTCCATCTATGGTAATTGAGAGCTTTGCTGGATACAGTAGTCTGGGCTGGCATCCTTATTCCCTTAGCGTTTGTAGGACATCTGTCCAGGATCTTCTGGCTTTCATCGTTTCCATTGAGAAGTCAGGTGTAATTCGGAGAGGTCTGCCTTTGTATGTTACTTGGCCTTTTTCTTTAGCTGCTCTTAATATTTATTTTTGTTTTTTTGTTTTTACGAGACATGGTTTCTCTGTATTGTTTTGGAGGCTATCGGTCCAGCCCAGCCTCGTACTCACAGAGATCTGCCTGCCTCTGCCTCCCGAGTGATGGGATTAAAGGCGTGTGCCACCACCGCCCGGCCAATATTTTCTCTTTACTATGTAAGTTTGATGTTTTGATTATTATATGGCGATATGACTTCTTTTTCTGGTCCAGCCTATTTGGTGTTCTGTAAGATTCTTGTACTTTCATAGGCATATCTCTCTTTAGGTTAGGGAAGGTTTCTTCTATGATTTTGTTGAATATGTTGTCTGTACCTTTAAGTTGAATAGCTTCACCTTCTTCTATACCTATTATTCTCAGGTTTGGCTTCTTCACGGTGTCCCATATTTCCTGGATATTTTGTGTTAAGGATTTGTTGGTTTTGAGATTTTCTTTGGTTGACGACTCTATATCCTCTAATGAGTCTTGAACACCTGAGATTCTCTCTTCTATCTCTTGTATTCTATTGGTGACACTTGCATCTGTAGTTCTATTTCCAGCATCCCTTCATTCTGTGTTTTCTTTATCGTTTCTATTTCAGCTTTCAATCCTTCAACTGTTTGAGTTGTTTCCTTAATTTTTTGGTTGTTTTTTCTTGGTGCTCTTTAGATTCGTTGAGAGATTTGTTTATTTCTTGAATTTTTCCCCCATTTCATGGATTTTTTGTTTGTTTTTTCTTCTATTTCTTTAAGGGATTTCCTCGTTTCTTCTTTGATGGTCTCCATCATCTTCATGAAATAATTTTTAAGGTCTGTCTCCTCTTCTTCGTCTATGTAGTGCTTTTCGGGTCTTGCTGGTGTTGAATCCCTGGATTCTGGTGGGGTCATGTTGGTGTTTCTGTTGCTGAGTGATCTCTTATTCTGTCTTCTTCCCATCTCTTCCAGTGGGTGTTGGTGGGGCCTTTCCGTCTCCACTGGTCTCCTTCCTTCCTGCAGCTGAAGCTGGGAATGCTGACACGGAGTTTGGGTCCTGGTAGGGCTGATGTCTTTTCTGAAGCTGGACTCGCTGGGGTTGGGGTCTTAGAATTGTTGACTTCTTTGCTGTGTGGGCAGTTCTCCTGAAGCTGTACTCTCTGGGGTTGGGTTCTTGGAAGGGCTGATGACTTTCCTGAAGCTGGACTCTCTGGGGTTGGTGTCTTGGAAGGGCTGATGTCTTTCCTGAAGCTGGACTCGCTAGGGTTGTGGTCTTGGAGGGGCTGATGTCTCTCCTGTGTGGGCGGGTCTTCTGGATGCCAGGAGCGGCCCAGAAGATCAAGGGGAATGGGTGATGGGTGGGCGGTCCCGCCGGAGACCCAATCTCACCTGAAGCTGGACTCGCTGGGGTTGGGGTCTTGGAGGGGCTGATGTCTTTCCTGTGTGGGCAGGTCTTCTCCAAGTGTAACATCTTGAAAACAATCCATACAAAATTGCGTGAGAAATTACATGCTTAACTACTTGAAAACTAAAGATGCAACATTGTGTGAGAATCTAAACACAAATCTTATTGAAAATTAATGTACAGCACTTTGTGAGAATCTACATTTATAACTTGTTGAAAACTAACAATACAGCGCAGTGTCAGAAATTACATGCGTAATTTCTTTAAAACAAATGATACAACACTGTGTGGGAAACTATGTGTATAACTCCTTGAAAATTAACTATACAACACAGTGTGAGAATGAATATTCATAACTTCTTGAAAACTAAGGATACAACACTGAGTTTGAATCTACATTCATAACTTCTTTAACTATAACGAAACAACTCTGTGTGAGAAACTACATTAGTAACTTTTTGAAAATTAACTATAAAACGCTGTGTGAGAATCTACACAAGTATCTTATTGAAAATTAATGAAACAACACTGTGTTATAATCTACATGTGTAACTTCTTGAAAACTAACGATACAACACTCTGTGAGAATCTGCACGTGTATCTTTTTGAAAATTAACATACAACACTCTGTGAGAAGTTACAAGTGTAACTTATTGAAAATTAATGATCCAACCCTGTGTGAGAATCTACAAGTGTAATTTCTTGAAAACAAACCATACAACACTGTTGAGAATCTAATTGTCTAACTTCTTTAAAACTAACGATACAACACTGTCTGAGAACCTATATTTGTAACTTCTTGAAAACTAACGATACAACACATCGTTTGAAACTACAGGCATAACTTCTTTGAAACTAATGAAATAATGCTTTGTGAGAAACTACTTTTGTAAATTCTTGCATACTAATGATATGAAACTGTTTGATCTACACGTGTGTCTTATTGATAACTTATGCTTCAAGCATGTGTGAGAACATGCAAGCTTAACTTCTTAAAAACAAACCATAGAACACTGGGTGAGAAACTACTTTTTTAACTTCTTGCAAACTAACCGTACAACACTCTGTGAGAATCTACACTTGTAACTTATTGAAAACTAATGATACCACACTGTGTGAGAAACTCCATGTTTAACACCTTTAAAATTAACGATACAACACTGTGTGAGAATCTATATTCGTAACATCTTGAAAACTAAAAATACAACACTCAGTTCGAAACTACATGCATAACTTCTTGGAAACTAATGAGAAACTACGTTACTAACTTCTTGAAAACATACGATACAACAATGTCTGAGAATCTACACCTGTAACTTTGAAAATTAATGATACAACACTGTCTGAGAATCTACACATGTAATTTATTGAAAACTAATGATACAACACTGTGTGAGAAACAACACGTGTATCTTATTGAAAAGTAACCACAACCCTTTTTTTGAACAACACTGTCTTAGAATCTACACGTGTATTTTATTTTAAAATAATGATACAACACTGTGTTTGACTCTATCGGTTTAACTTCTTGAAAATAAAAATCACAACACTGTCTAAGAATCTGCACGTGTAACTTATTGAAAATTAACGATATAAGACTGTGTGAGAATCTACACGTGTAACTTATTGAAATCTAGTGATACAACACTGTGTGAGGATCTATAAACGTAAATGTTTGAAAAGTAATGATACAAAACTGTCTGAGAAACTACTCGTGAAACTTATTGAAACTTAACGATACAACACTGTGAGAATCTACACATGTAGCTAGTTGAAAATTAATGAAACAACACTGTCTGAGAATCTATACATGTAAATTCTTGAAAACTAACCTTGCAAAGTTGACTGCACATCTATACGCATAACTTATTAAAAACAAAGAAAACAACACTTTGTGGGAAACTATGTGTTTAACACCTTGTAAACAAACGATACAACATTATGTGAGAATCTATATTCATAAGTTATTGTAAACTAAAGGTACAGCACCGTGTGAGAATCTATATACGTAACTTCTTCAAATCCAATGATACAACAATGAGATCTAAAGTGAATGCATAACTTCTTAAATACTAATGAATAAACTCTGTTTGAGAATCCACACGTGTAACTTATTGAAAACTAACAATACAACACAGTATGAGAATCTCCACGTGTAACTTATAAAAGTTAACGACACAACCTTGTTTGAGAAACTATAGAGTAACATCTTGAAAATTAATGATATGACACTGTAAGAGAATCTATATATGTAACTTCTTATAAACAAATGATACAACACTGTGTGAGTATCTATGTGTGTAACTTCTTGAAACCTAACGATACAGCACTATATGAGAATCTATCTACGTATCGTCTTGAAATCTAACGACACAACTCTGGCTTCTAAACGGATCGCATAACGTCTTGAAAACTAATGAAGTAACTCTGTGTGAGAAACTACATTTTGTAACTTCTGGAAAACTAAAAATACAACACTGTCTGATAATCTACACGTGTAACTTCTTGAAAAATAACGATACAACACTGGTTGCGAATCTACAACTTAAATTTATTGAAAATTAATGATAAAACACTGTCTGAGAATCTAAAGGTATAACTTATTGAAAAGTGATGATAGAACACTGGGTGAGAATCTACACGTGTAACTTCTTGAAAATTAACGATACAACATTGTCTGAAAATCTATACGTATATCTTATGGAAAGGTAACAATACAAAACTGTTTTTGAATCTATTTGCATACCTTCTTGAAAATAAAGGACACAACACTGAGAATCTACATGTGTAACTTCTTGAAAACTAATGATACAACACTGTGTGAGAATCTATAATCATAACTTATTGAAAACTAATGATACAACACTGTGTGAGAATATACACTTGTAACATATTGAAAACTAATGATGCAACACTGTGTGAGAATGTACACGTGTAACTTCTTGAAAGCTAAAGATACAATACTGTATGAGAATCTATAAGGGTAACTTCTGGAAAACTAACAATACAACACTGTATGAGAAACTACACGTACAACTTCTTGAAAAGTAATGATACAATACAGTGTGAGAAACTACATATGTAACTTCTTCAAAACTAACGATACAAATCTTCCTGCACATCTATATGCGTAACTCATTGAAAACAATTGAAACAGCACTTTATGCATAACTGCATAATAACACCCTGAAAACAAATGATACAACATTGTGTGAGAATCTATATCCGTAACTTATTAAAGACTAACGATGCAGCACTGTGTGAGAATCTATA
>NW_024430123.1:0-551 GCF_017639785.1 Mesocricetus auratus
AACTCTTTTTTTTAAATTTTATTTTCCAGTTTAAATTTAGATAAGAATCAAGGTTGCGTCACATGTCAGTTCCAGGTCCCTCTCCCATTCCCTCCCTTCCTCCCGTGCCCCCCCCCCCAGTTATCCCCTCATTTCTCCAGGGAGGATTAGGCCCTCCATGGGGGTGTCCATAGTGTGTCATTTTATATAAGGCAGGGCCTAGACCCTTCCCCAAGAGTTCAGGGTGAGAGTGCACCTCACATTGTTCTATTGGAGTCCAAAGTCCGTGTGTATACTTGGGATGGGTACTGATCTGCTGCCCAAGGCTCAATAGATTCCCTAGGTCTCTTCACTGACACCCAGATTCAGGGGGTCTTGATCAGTCCCATGCTGGCTTCCCAGGTTAATGCCTGGGATTCAAGAGTTAACCTTTGTCTGGTCAGCTGTTTCTGGGGGTTAAACCAGCCCAGTCTTAATCCCTTTGATCATCAGTCCTCCCTCTCTGTTACTGGCTTTCTTGAGTTCAGCTCAGTACTTAACCAAGAGAGTCTGCCTCAAGAGAAAAAAACTCT
>NW_024430124.1:0-2062 GCF_017639785.1 Mesocricetus auratus
AAGAATCTACTCACCCCAACCCAGCGAGCCCAGCTTCAGGTGAGATTGGGTCTCTGGCTGGGACCACCAGCCCATCACCCATCCCCCTCCATCTTCGGGGCCGCTCCCGGCTTCCAGAAGAGCCGCCCACACAGGAAAGAGATTAGCCCCTCCAAGGCCCCAACCCAGCGAGCCCAGCTTCAGGTGAGATTGGGTCCCCGGCTGGGAACACCCGCCCATCAACCATCCCCCTCCATCTTCGGGGCCGCTCCCGGCTTCCAGAAGAGCCGCCCACACAGGAAAGAGATCAGCCCCTCCAAGACCCCAACCCAGCGAGCCCAGCTTCAGGAAAGAGATCAGCCCCTCCAAAACCCCAACCCAGCGAGCCCAGCTTCAGAAGAGCCGCCCACACAGGAAAGAGATCAGCCCCTCCAAGACCCCAACCCCAGCGAGGCCAGCTTCAGCTTCAGCTGCAGTAAGGAAGGAGACCAGTGGAGACGGAAAGACCCCAACAACACCCACTGGAAGAAGAGATGGGAAGAAGACAGAATAAGAGATCACTCAGCAATAGAAACACCAACAAGACCCCACCAGAATCCAGGGATCCAACACCAGCAAGACCTGAAAAGCACTACATAGATGAAGAAGAGGAGACAGACCTTAAAAATTATTTCATGAAGATGATGGAGAGCCTCAAAGAAGAAACGAGGAAATCCCTTAAAGAAATAGAAGAAAAAACAAACAAATGCCGACTCATACAGCCTCTTTGGAAATCAGTATGGAGATTCCTCAGGAAAATGGGAATTAATCTACCACTAGACCCAGCAATTCCACTCTTAGGCATTTATCCAAATGAGGCAGGTTCATACAACAAGGGCATCTGCTCCACTATGTTCATAGCAGCATTGTTTGTAATAGCCAGAACCTGGAAGCAACCTAGATGCCCCTCAACTGAAGAGTGGATAGAGAAAATGTGGTACATTTACACAATGGAGTATTACTCAGCAGAAAAAACAATGGAATCTTGAAATTCGCAGGGAAATGGATAGCACTGGAAGAAACCATCCTGAGTGAGGTAACCCAGTCGCAAAAAGACAAACATGGTATGTACTCACTCATATATGGATTTTAAATATGGATCAGGATAGTGCCTGTCTGCACTTCCACAGATAGAGAGACTGGGAAACAGGAAAGAACCTAAAAGATATGCATATATGCATAGTACCCAAGAGAAGAGGATGGAGACAAGATCCTCTGAATAGATGGGGAACAGGGCGAGGGGGGGGATAGTGGGACCTGGGAAGAATAGAGGGGGTAAAGAGGAAGGGAGTTGGTCATGGGGGAACAGGAAGTTGAGGGGGTGGGGGTAAAATAGGGGGAAGAGGGAATCATAGGATTGAAGACAGATCAGGCACCAGAGTGACCTCGAGTGATCTAAAGGTATAACATCAATTGGCAAGCTAAGCAATAGTGGAAGGACCACCTCGAATGCCCATTCCTGATAATGAACTTGATGTCTATAACTATCCTGGAGCCTTCATCCTGGGACTGATGGAAGCAGAGGCAAACACACAACAAAGCACTGAACTGAACCCAAGGAACCCAGTGACAGAGAGAGAGGAGTGATGAGCAAATTGGCAAAGAATGGGTTGGCAAAACCAGCAGAGACAGCTGATCTGAACAGGGGAGTGCTCTAGGACCCCAGACCGACAGTGGGGAGGTCAGAATGGGACTGATCTGGACCCCCCAAATGTGAGTGTCAGTGAGAAGGCCTGGGCAACCTATGGGGCTCTGAGCTGTGGATCAGTGTCTATCCCTGGTATACAATCTGTCTTCATGTGCCTATAGCACAAAGAGAGATGCTCTCTCAGCCTGGAGTCTTAGGGGAGTGCCTTGACCCTACCAAGAGTAAAATGATAGACTCTAGACATCTCCTATGTGGAAGGATTTGGCAATAGGGTGGGAGGGAGTGTGGAAGGGGAGTGCGGGAGAAGGGGAGGGAGAGGGAACTGGGATTGACATGTAAAACAAGCTATTTAAAATTAAAATAAAAATGATTAAAAAAAAAGAATCTACTTTCTTC